>NC_057799.1:65389984-65391286 GCF_018294505.1 Triticum aestivum
AGACTGGTGAACGCCAACTTCTTGGCAATGACTTAATCACTGAAGCTGAAGAGATGTGTAAAGTCATCCGTGATAATCTCAAAGCCGCGCAATCGCGCCAGAAGAGCTACTATGATAGTAAGCATCGTGATTTGGCTTTCGAGATCGGAGACCATGTCTACCTCCGCGTCTCTCCAATGAAAGGCACTCGTCGTTTCGGTATCAAAGGGAAGCTTGCCCCTAGATACGTGGGTCCTTTCAAGATCATTGGCAAAAGAGGCGACCTCGCCTATCAACTTGAGCTTCCTTCCAACTTCGCGAACGTGCACGATGTGTTCCACGTGTCACAGCTCCGCAAGTGCTTCAAGACGCCTGAGCGCACTATCGACTTCGAAGAGATTGACCTCCAAGAAGATTTGTCTTATCATGAGCACCCAGTTGCTATTCTTGAAGAAACTGAGCGCAAGACTCGCAACAAGTCTATCAAATTCCTCAAAGTGAAGTGGTCGCACCATTCCGACCGGGAAGCCACCTGGGAACGTGAGGACCATCTCCGTTCCGAATATCCGGAGTTCTTTCAGTCCTAGATGTCGGGGCGAGATCCTCTCGTAGTGGTGGAGTGTTGTAACACCCCGCATGTAACTTGCCATATTTGTAACTCCGACTCTTGCCATTTCCGGCTATGTGATATGTTTTTCCCTCCGTTGTTGGGTTTTGTCTTTCGTTTTGTATTTTGTCATGTCATGCATTTTCATATCATATCATCATGTGCATTGCATTCGCATACGTGTTCGTCTCATGCATCCGAGCATTTTTCCCGTTGTCCGTTTTCCAATCCGGCGCTCCTATCTCCTCCGGTGCACGCCTCTAGTTTTCTTTCGTGTGCGTGTGTCAAACTTTCTCGGAATGGACCGAGGCTTGTCAAGTGGCTTTATTATACCACCCGGAGACTACCGGTCAAGTTTCGTTCCATTCGGAGGTCGTGTGGTACTCCAACGGTTAACCGGGCCTCCGCTATGTCCATTTGAGTATCCAGCAAAAACCCCCTCCAAAACCAGCCCAAAGCCCACCAAACTCTCTTCCATGCTCTAGGTCGTTCGATCACGATCGTGTGGGCGAAAACCGCACCTCATTTGGAGTCTCCTAGCTCCCTCTACCTATAAATGAGTGGGCATCCCGAAATACATTTGCAGACTAAACCCTAGCCCTCGTCCCACTCCGCCGCCGGACACGTCCGGGCGGAGCCGGACACGTCCAGCCGCCCCGCCGCCGGCCCGCGAAGCCCGCAGCGGGCCCGCCCGAGCCCACCGCCGCCTCTCCCGC
>NC_057799.1:65392681-65400554 GCF_018294505.1 Triticum aestivum
TCTATTGCCATGCTCCGCTACCTAGCACTTGCTATATCATGTCTCCCATTTTAGCCATGTCAGCCCCTAACCATCCTTTCCTAGCAAACCGTTGTTTGGCTATGTTACCGCTTTTGCTCAGCCCCTCTTATAGCGTTGCTAGTTGCAGGTGAAGTTGAAGTTTGTTCCATGTCGAAACATGGATATGTTGGGATATCACAATATCTCTTATTTAATTAATGCACCTATATATTTTGGTAAAGAGTGGAAGGCTCGGCCTTATGCCTGGTGTTTTGTTCCACTCTTGCCGCCCTAGTTACTGTTATACCGGGGTTATGTTCCTTGAGTTTGCGTTCCTTACGCGGTCGGGTGATTTATGGGACCCCCTTGACAGTTCGCCTTGAATAAAACTCCTCCAACAAGGCCCAACCTTGGTTTTACCATTTGCGACCTATACCTTTTTCCCCCGGGTTTTCTAGAGCCGAGGGTCATTTTTGTTTTAAACCCCCGGGCCAGTGCTCCTCTGAGTATTGGTCCAAACTGTCAGTCGCCGGTGGCCACCAGGGGCAACTTTGGTCTGGCCTATCGGAAGCTTGGACAATCCGGTGTGCCCTGAGAACGAGATATGTGCAGCCCCTATCGGGATTTGTCGGCACATTCGGGAGGCTTTGTTGGTCTTGTTTTACCATTGTCGAGATGTCTTGTAAACCGGGATTCCGAGACTGATCGGGTCTTTCCGGGAGAAGGTTTATCCTTCGTTGACCGTGAGAGCTTATGATGGGCTAAGTTGGGACACCCCTGCAGGGTATTATCTTTCGAAAGCCGTGCCCGCGGTTATGAGGCAGATGGGAATTTGTTAATGTCCGGTTGTAGATAACTTGTCACTTGACCCAATTAAAATACACCAAGTGCGTGTGTAGCCGTGATGGTCTCTTCTCGGCGGAGTCCGGGAAGTGAACACGGTCTGTGTTATGTTTGACGTAAGTAGGTGTTCAGGACCTCTTCTTGGTCATTGCTAGATGACGTCCGTTCCTTTGCTTCTCTTCTCGCTCTCATTTGCGCAAGTTAGCCACCATATATGCTTTTGCCGCTGCAGCTCCACCTCATTGCACCTCCCTTTCCTATAAGCTTAAATAGTCTTGATCTCGCGGGTGTGAGATTGCTGAGTCCCCGTGACTCACAGATACTTTCACCAACAGTTGCAGGTGCCGACGATGCCAGTGCAGACGATGGCGTCGATCTCAAGTGGGAGTTCGACGAGGAACGTGGTCGTTACTATGTGTCTTTTCCTGATGATCAGTAGTGGAGCCCAGTTGGGACGATCGGGGATCTAGCATTTGGGGTTGTCTTATTTTCATCTGGATGTTGACCGTAGTCGGTCTATATGTTTGTATTTTGGATGATGTATGAATGATATTTATGTATTGTGTGAAGTGGCGATTGTAAGCCAACTCTTTATCCCATTCTTGTTCATTACATGGGATTGTGTGAAGATGACCCTTCTTGCGACTAAACCACTATGCGGTTATGCCTCTAAGTCGTGCCTCGACACGTGGGAGATATAGCCGCATCGTGGGCGTTACAAGTTGGTAATCAGAGCCATCCCCGACTTAGGAGCCCCCTGCTTGATCGAATCGCTGACGCTGTTGAGTCTAGAACAAAATGTTTTGAGTCTTAGGATTATATATATCGGAGAGTAGGATTCTTTTTATTCCTCAGTTCCTTCGTCGCTCTGGTGAGGTCTCCTGACGTAGAAGTTTTGACTATTCTCTCCTCAAATTTCACAAAAAAAAAATTTAGGATCACGCGGGTATCTTGGAATCGTTCCGATCGATTTGTGACGAGAACATTGTTCTTGGTGCCTCCTGTCATTTAGGGGTTGTGGCAGTGTCCCGGGGAGTTGAGCTCCGAGGTGTTGTCGTCACAATTTTATCGTTGCAGTTCTGGAATACCTGAGTTTCGCCGACATCGAAATCTCTTTTATGCAGTTGTTGGTGAGATCACCTCGACGCCACCCAGTACTGGGGCGGGAGTTCGGGAGTATTTCCATAACTTGTATAACGGATGTTTTTCGAAGGTTGAGGTAAACGATTTCCGAAGGTTTCTTGGTTATGTGTTGACGGATGGATACAGCTGGATCTAGGGATTGCTAGTTTGGGTGATATATATTTGTGTCCCCTGTATCCCTTACACCAGATTGCATAACCAGAAAGTTTCGGGAGTTTATAAGTGGGAATTCAAGTAGCCTTAGGATTTCTTTCCGACAGATGCATGATATGAGATTGGGGTTCGACGTCTAGTGGTCCGCCTGTATACGGTTGATTTTACAGTGGTCTCGTTGTGTCTTAAAGAGTCCATGGCTTTGCCGACTCGGGGACGCTTCGTATGTCATGTGCACAGCCTTGTACATGATGGTGCTGTACGATTGAGCCCGTGTGGGCCCCACCACGAAAACTTCGGACGAAATATCTATCATATGTTTGTTCCGGCTTATTTTGCAAGCCAATACTTTGTTTTATTTTGTATTGTGGCATTCGAGTTTCTTCGAATTCATTTGTTCATTCCATATCTTTTCAAGTGGCTTCTCAACTTATGGAAGTGTGATGATTTACTACGGAATTCATTCGTTCATCTTCGTTCGAATGTTTATTGTGAAGACTATATGTTGCAATTTCTATCCGTTGATTCTACTTCTCTTTTGTCTATCAAGATGCTAACGGATGTCACCCTCTTCAGGATGGCTCCGCCAACGCGTCAGAATCCGGATCGAAATGAAGGGAGTCAAGCGAACCCTCCGCCACCACCTCCACCTCCGGAGGCATGGCAATCAATCATGGCAGCCACCAACGCCAATGCTCAGATGATTCTGCAACTCTTGCAAGAACGTACTCAAGGGCAAGGCAATCAAGGTCAAGGCAACAATCAGTTCCACTTTGCCTCTCTCAACCAGTTTCTCGCAAATCAACCCAAGTCTTTCAGCTACTGTGCCGAGGCCACGGATGCCGATGATTGGCTCGTGGACATCAACAAGCATTTTGAATGTAGCAATGTCAGAACTGAGGACTTTGTCAAGTTCGCTTCTTTCCAGCTCAAGGACCAAGCTGCTGATTGGTTTCAGCAATACAAAGATTCCAGAGGAGGTCGTGTGATCACTTGGACTGACTTCTGTCGGGACTTCAAAGCGCACCACATTCCACAAAGTGTTGTTGAGAGCAAGCGTGAGGAGTTCCGCAATCTCAAGCAAGGAAACATGTCTGTGTATCAATATAACATTCAGTTTCAGAAACATGCTCGCTTCGCTAAACAAGACGTTCCTGATGAGAAGAGTATGATCTATCACTTCAGAGGTGGCCTTAAAGAGGATCTGCAGTTAGCTCTAGTTCTTGTTGAGCCTACTCAGTTTGATCAATTCTACAATATGGCACTGAAGCAAGAGGCTGCTCAGCTCAGGTGTGAGGCTTCTAAGAAGAGAGTCAGGGATGCAGTTCAGTCTTCTTCTTCCTCACTTGTGACAGCTAAGCAACAGAAGTTCTGGTTGCCTCCTCCTCCTCCGTTTCGTCAGCCTTACCAGCAGAAGAACAAAGGTGGCCATGGTTCTTCAAACTCTTCCAACTCTGGCTATCAGAACAAGTCTCAGAATCAAGCTCCAAAGTCCAGTGCTCCTTATCACCGTCCACTCTCAGAGGTGACTTGCAACAGATGTCAGCAGAAAGGTCACTATGCTAACAAGTGCTTCAACCAGAGGCGTCTTCCTCCTCCTCCTCCTGTCAGATCTTCCAGCAATGCAGTGGTCAAGCATAATCCAAAGTTTGCAAAGGTGAACATGATGAATGCAGCTCAAGCGGAGGAATCTACTGATGTGATAATGGGTAATCTTCCTGTTAACGATATTCCTGCAAAAGTTCTTTTTGATACTGGTGCATCTCTTTCTTTCATTTCAAGACCTTTTGCATCCAAGCATGAATTGCATTTCCAAGGATTGCCTAGGCCATTAGCAGTTGTCTCTCCGGGCAAATGCATGAATGCAAGTTCCATGGTTCCGAATGTTACCATCAAGTTGGGCGATTATGCATTCCAGTCTTCTCCAATTGTTCTTGGTGACTCGGATATTGATCTTATTCTCGGGATGGACTGGCTTTCTAAGCACAAGGCTCAACTTGATTGTGCTGCCAGAGAAATTCAATTGACACACTCGTCTGAGGATGTGATTGTTTTTGCCGCTCGTGATGAAACCATTCGGTTTTTCTCTCTCAATGAGAAGGGCGAATTGGATGCCATCTCTCAAATTCCAGTCGTTTGCGAGTATCAAGATGTCTTTCCAGAAGAGCTTCCGGGTATGCCTCCTCATCGGCCAGTTGAGTTCGTTATCGAACTAGAGCCTGGTACTGTACCCGTTTGCAAGCGTCCATACAAGCTTGGACCAAACGAGCTGAAGGAATTGAAGAAGCAGCTCGATGAACAAGAACGTCTGGGTTTGATCAGACCGAGTTCTTCTCCATGGGGTTGTGGTGTTCTTTTTGTCAAGAAGAAGGATGGCACGGACCGACTTTGTGTCGACTACCGTCCATTGAACAAGAATACAATCAAGAACAAGTACCCACTTCCCAACATCAATGAGCTATTTGAGCAACTCAAAGGTGCTAAAGTATTCTCGAAGCTTGACCTTCGTATGGGTTATCATCAGATTCGCATCCGTGAAGAAGATATTCCCAAGACAGCATTCAGAACGAGCTTTGGTTCTTATGAGTATACTGTTGTGTCTTTCGGCCTTGTCAATGCTCCTCCAGTGTTCTCTCGGATGATGAATTTCATCTTCAACCCCTATACCAATGAATTCGTTTTGGTGTATCTCGATGATATCTTGGTCTTCTCCAAGAATAAGCAGGATCATGCCAAACATTTGCGATTGGTCCTCGACAAGCTCAGAGAGTATCAATTCTATGCGAAGTTCTCCAAATGTGAGTTTTGGCTCGATGAAGTTCTTTTCCTTGGTCACATCATCTCTGCCAAAGGCATCGCTGTTAACCCCGAGAAGGTGTCCGCAGTTCTGGATTGGGAACCTCCTCAAAATGTCAAGCAGCTCCGCAGTTTTCTGGGTCTTGCAAGCTATTGCCGAAGATTCGTTGAGAATTTTTCCAAGATTGCAAAGCCTCTTTCCAACCTCCTGCAGAAGCATGTGAAGTATGTCTGGTCTCCTGAGTGTGACGTTGCTTTCAACACTCTCAAACAGAAACTAGTCACAGCTCCTGTCTTGACTCCTCCTGATGAATCCAAGCCGTATGAAGTTTTCTGTGATGCTTCTCTCCAAGGTCTCGGTGCTGTGTTAATGCGAGAGAAGAAAGTTGTGGCCTATACCTCTCGGCAGTTGAAGCCCAATGAGAAGAACTACCCCACTCACGATCTTGAGTTGGCGGCAGTTGTCCATGCATTGGTTACGTGGAGACATCTCTTGTTGGGGGGACAAGTGGACATTTTCACTGATCACAAGAGTCTCAAGTATATCTTCACTCAGCCCAACCTCAACCTCAGGCAGACTCGATGGGTCGAAATGATTCAAGAGTACAATCCGAGTATTGAATATACTCCAGGCAAGGCTAATGTCATTGCAGATGCTTTAAGCAGGAAAGCTTATTGCAACAGCTTAATTCTCAAGCCTTTCCAACCGGATCTTTGTGAAGCTTTCCGCAAGCTGAATCTCCAAGTTGTTCCTCAAGGCGTTCTTGCCAACCTCATAGTATCTCCTACTTTGGAAGATCAAATTCGTGAGGCACAACTCCTTGATGCCATGGTGAAGAAGGTGAAACGTGGTATCGACAAGGGTCTTTCCAAATACAAGTGCTATCGCATTGATGACAGAGACACTTTGTTCTTCGAGGACCGCATTGTGGTTCCGAAAGGTGATCTAAGGAAAGTCATAATGAACGAGGCGCACAATTCTCTCCTTTCCATTCATCCTGGAAGTACGAAGATGTATCATGACCTCAAGCAGTCGTATTGGTGGACTCGAATGAAGCGAGAAATTGCTCAATTCGTGAATGAATGTGATGTCTGCCGAAGAGTGAAAGCAGAACACCAACGACCAGCTGGTCTCCTCCAACCTCTTGCTATCCCAGAATGGAAGTTTGATCATATCGAAATGGACTTCGTGACTGGATTTCCCAAGTCCAAGCGCGGAAATGATGCTATTTTCGTTGTCATCGACAAGCTTTCTAAAGTGGCTCATTTCCTTCCAATCAAAGAATCCATCACAGCAGCGCAGCTGGCAGAGCTCTACACCTCCAGAATTTTCTCCTTGCACGTCATTCCACAATTGATTTCTTCAGATCGTGGAAGCATCTTCACCTCTAAGTTCTGGGACTCCTTCCAGAAGGCCATGGGCACTAATATTCGCTTCAGCACAGCTTTCCACCCTCAAACTAGTGGCCAAGTCGAGCGAGTCAATCAAATTCTTGAAGATATGCTTAGGGCTTGTGTCATTTCCTTTGGCATGAAATGGGAAGATTGTCTTCCTTATGCTGAATTCTCCTACAACAACAGTTTCCAAGCGAGTTCGGGCAAGGCCCCATTTGAGATTCTCTATGGCAGAAAGTGTCGTACTCCTCTCAATTGGTCACAGACTGGTGAACGCCAACTTCTTGGCAATGACTTAATCACTGAAGCTGAAGAAATGTGTAAAGTCATCCGTGATAATCTCAAAGCCACGCAATCGCGTCAGAAGAGTTACTATGATAGTAAGCATCATGATTTGGCTTTCGAGATCGGAGACCATGTCTACCTCCGCGTCTCTCCAATGAAAGGCACTCGTCGCTTCGGTATCAAAGGGAAGCTTGCCCCTAGATACGTGGGTCCTTTCAAGATCATTGGCAAAAGAGGCGACCTCGCCTATCATTGAGCTTCCTTCCAACTTCGCGAACATGCACGATGTGTTCCACGTGTCACAGCTCCGCAAGTGCTTCAAGACGCCTGAGCGCACTATCGACTTCGAAGAGATTGACCTCCAAGAAGATTTGTCTTATCATGAGCACCCAGTTGCTATTCTTGAAGAAACTGAGCGCAAGACTCGCAACAAGTCTATCAAATTCCTCAAAGTGAAGTGGTCGCACCATTCCGACCGGGAAGCCACCTGGGAACGCGAGGACCATCTCCGTTCCGAATATCCGGAGTTCTTTCAGTCCTAGATCTCGGGACGAGATCCTCTCGTAGTGGTGGAGTGTTGTAACACCCCGCATGTAACTTGCCATATTTGTAACTCCGACTCTTGCCATTTCCGGCTATGTGATATGTTTTTCCCTCCGTTGTTGGGTTTTGTCATTCGTTTTGTATTTTGCCATGTCATGCATTTTCATATCATGTCATCATGTGCATTGCATTCGCATACGTGTTCGTCTCATGCATCCGAGCATTTTCCCCGTTGTCCGTTTTCCAATCCGGCGCTCCTATCTCCTCCGGTGCACCCCTCTTGTTTCTTTCGTGTGCGTGTGTCAATCTTTCTCGGAATGGACCGAGGCTTGTCAAGTGGTCTTAATATACCACCCGGAGACTACCGGTCAAGTTTCGTTCCATTCGGAGGTCGTTTGGTACTCCAACGGTTAACCGGGCCTCCGCAATGTCCATTTGAGTGTCCAGCAAGAACCCTCTCCAAAACCAGCCCAAAGCCCACCAAACTCTCTTCCATGCTCTAGGTCGTTCGATCACGATCGTGTGGGCGAAAACCGCACCTCATTTGGAGCCTCCTAGCCCCCTCTACCTATTTATATGTGGGCATCCCGAAAAACGAAATCTCAGACGAAACCCTAACCCTCTTCCTCCGCGCCGCGCCGGACGCGTCCGCTCCGGCCGGACAACGTCCGCCGCGCGCCCGGCCAACCGGAGCGCGACACGTGTCCTCCGCCGC
>NC_057799.1:65401244-65425430 GCF_018294505.1 Triticum aestivum
GCCTTCACCGCCGGGCACCGCCGCCCGCCATCTCCTCCGGCCGCCGCCCGCCACCACCGCCGGCGAGGAGCTCCGCCGCCGGGCCCCTCCTCCGGTCGCCGCGGCCCCCCTCGCCTCCTCCTTCCTCCTTCCTCCGGCCGCGCCGGCGAGCTGCTCCACCGAGCCGGCGAGCTCCTGTGGCAGGTCTCGATCCAGATCCATCGGTACCCGTTGACTTTCTCGCCTCAAAATATCTTCCAAGTCACTAAATTTTCTCAGCAAGTGCTCCTATTCCCGATGCGATAACTTTGTGCATGTAGCTTCGATTCGCGCGTATAATATGTCAAATTGTTCGCCTCGTGATGCTCTTCATTTTGTTCAATTGCATCATTTTCATTAGAGGCCATCTTGATGCCCAAATCTTCGTTGGAAGAGGGCTAGTTGCTGTTAATCTCTGGTTCTTATCAGAACTTGGAGATTTGTCATTTTTGTATCATTTATTCTGTGCATCTTTTGAGCATGAGCTCTACATGTGTTTTGAAGTATGCCATGCCATCTTTCCATTGGTATAGTCCATGTATTTTTGTGATCTCTGTGGTGACTAGCACAAGCATGCAAAGTAGGTCCCGTAATAATTCTGATTTCAGGGACAGTGATTTCTAAGTCTGTCTGCTGTAATTTTGTTGCCATGTAAACTTGATGCTAGAGAGAGATCCATGCATATTTTGGAGATGTTCAGTAAGGATGTTTTGTAGCTATAGTTGTAATTGATACATTCCTGAAATTTGTTGCAATTTTAGAGTAACATAGCATGACTAAATCTTGCTCTACTTTTGCTATAAAATATTTCTGGCAGATTCTTAACATGATTTGCAATCTTGCCAAGCTTATTGTAGTTGATCAATACATGCTATGCAATTGTTCTTGCCATGGATAGCTTCATAAACATGCCATCTTGCTGTAGATTTGCTTGGTTTGTCATGCATTGCTCTGTAGTGAGTGCATCAAGCTCATAAAGAGGCCTACATATTAATATTTCTGCCATGCTCTGTTTTCTGCCAAGTCTGAAACCTGATAACGAAACTTGCTATGTTTACATGCTTGCCATCATATCTTCTGGTCCTTTTTGGCTTATGGTCAGTAAGGGACTTTTGTCATGCGCATTTAGTAGAACACTACCATGCCTTGCTTTGCTATGTTAAGTTCCTGTAGCATGTTGATTTCGTGCTCTGAACATTGCTACCTGATGATGATTTCTGCCATGTCCAGTTTTTCACTAAGTCTGTGAACCTGTAATCTTTTGCACTTTTGCCATGCTTGTTTGAGCTTGATATGTTGTGAACTAGTCGTAGCTCAGTGTTCATCTTTTGTCAAGCATCTCCTGTAGATTACTGCCATGTGCTTTGTTGCTATGTCGGGGTGCTGTAGTATTGTTTCTTGTTGCATTTTAAGTGCTATCTTGCTGTTTATCGCAGATTGGCGTCATTCTTGTTTTGCTTGCCATTTGCAAACCGTGCATCCGATTCCGGTGATCTTTATATCGATTTCGACCGAAATCATCTCATATTTCCAGTGGCATGCTTGGTTTGCCAAGTTACTGCCATGTTCATCATTTTCCTTCCGGAGCACGCATATGCATCGCATATCATATCTTGCATATCATACATGTTTTGCATCATGTTGCTTGCGCATTTCTCGTTGTTGATTGTGGTTCCGTTTGTTTGTGTTCTTGTCTTGGGTAGAGCCGGGAGACGAGTTCGTGAACGAGGAACCTGTCGAGTACGCTTACGAGGATCAAGCTTTCGACAACTCTGAGAACCTTGCAGGCAAGATGACCACCCCTCGAAATCACTTCTATCTTTGCTATGCTAGTTGTTCGCTCTATTGCCATGCTCCGCTACCTAGCACTTGCTATATCATGTCTCCCATTTTAGCCATGTCAGCCCCTAACCATCCTTTCCTAGCAAACCGTTGTTTGGCTATGTTACCGCTTTTGCTCAGCCCCTCTTATAGCGTTGCTAGTTGCAGGTGAAGTTGAAGTTTGTTCCATGTCGAAACATGGATATGTTGGGATATCACAATATCTCTTATTTAATTAATGCACCTATATATTTTGGTAAAGAGTGGAAGGCTCGGCCTTATGCCTGGTGTTTTGTTCCACTCTTGCCGCCCTAGTTACTGTTATACCGGGGTTATGTTCCTTGAGTTTGCGTTCCTTACGCGGTCGGGTGATTTATGGGACCCCCTTGACAGTTCGCCTTGAATAAAACTCCTCCAACAAGGCCCAACCTTGGTTTTACCATTTGCGACCTATACCTTTTTCCCCCGGGTTTTCTAGAGCCGAGGGTCATTTTTGTTTTAAACCCCCGGGCCAGTGCTCCTCTGAGTATTGGTCCAAACTGTCAGTCACCGGTGGCCACCAGGGGCAACTTTGGTCTGGCCTATCGGAAGCTTGGACAATCCGGTGTGCAATGAGAACGAGATATGTGCAGCCCCTATCGGGATTTGTCGGCACATTCGGGAGGCTTTGTTGGTCTTGTTTTACCATTGTCGAGATGTCTTGTAAACCGGGATTCCGAGACTGATCGGGTCTTTCCGGGAGAAGGTTTATCCTTCGTTGACCGTGAGAGCTTATGATGGGCTAAGTTGGGACACCCCTGCAGGGTATTATCTTTCGAAAGCCGTGCCCGCGGTTATGAGGCAGATGGGAATTTGTTAATGTCCGGTTGTAGATAACTTGTCACTTGACCCAATTAAAATACACCAAGTGCGTGTGTAGCCGTGATGGTCTCTTCTCGGCGGAGTCCGGGAAGTGAACACGGTCTGTGTTATGTTTGACGTAAGTAGGTGTTCAGGACCTCTTCTTGGTCATTGCTAGATGACGTCCGTTCCTTTGCTTCTCTTCTCGCTCTCATTTGCGCAAGTTAGCCACCATATATGCTTTTGCCGCTGCAGCTCCACCTCATTGCACCTCCCTTTCCTATAAGCTTAAATAGTCTTGATCTCGCGGGTGTGAGATTGCTGAGTCCCCGTGACTCACAGATACTTTCACCAATAGTTGCAGGTGCCGACGATGCCAGTGCAGACGATGGCGTCGATCTCAAGTGGGAGTTCGACGAGGAACGTGGTCGTTACTATGTGTCTTTTCCTGATGATCAGTAGTGGAGCCCAGTTGGGACGATCGGGGATCTAGCATTTGGGGTTGTCTTATTTTCATCTGGATGTTGACCGTAGTCGGTCTATATGTTTGTATTTTGGATGATGTATGAATGATATTTATGTATTGTGTGAAGTGGCGATTGTAAGCCAACTCTTTATCCCATTCTTGTTCATTACATGGGATTGTGTGAAGATGACCCTTCTTGCGACTAAACCACTATGCGGTTATGCCTCTAAGTCATGCCTCGACACGTGGGAGATATAGCCGCATCGTGGGCGTTACACACCGATGAAGAGCTTTACTATCTTCGGAAGTGTCAGGCAAGCGAACCCCCTTGTTCATTCCGATACAATCCCACTCTCTCGCTCCTGCTCTCTTTTACTGCATTAGGACAACAACGATTCATCTATTACTTGCTGCGGTAGTTGAACCCCTTATCCTCTGCATGACCTGTCATTGCCACAGTAAATAGATGAAACCCACTAGCATGAGTAGGAGTTGTTTGAGCCCTGATGTGCCTACTCATTCCTGCTTGTTTGTCATGCCTGCTACTGCTTAGAGTTGAGTCGGGTCTGATTCATCGGGGATGAATTGGAATGGTGATGAACATGTCCTACTGTGTGTGAGCTAAGTGTGTGAACACGATTTAGTAAAGGTAGCGGTGAGAGGCCATGTAGGAGTACATGGTGGGTTGTCTCATTGAAGCCGTCCTCAGGAACTGAGTTCTGTGTTTGTGATCCATGATACAGTTACTACCACGCATTGGGCCCGAAACCAATGGACCCTCTCGGCTTCTTAGTCCTCTGTCCAGGAGTTGCAAGTAGTTTCTGGTGTTTGTAGTATGCTGGAGGCCATGGGCAGCGCTGACCGGAGGGGTGGGCTGTGATGCGGTAGGCACGTGGCCGGGCATGCCGGGCGCCCGTTTGGTGTCTCGGAACCCTGTACACATCGTTCGGGGCCGTATGTGGAAACCTCGGCCGGACTCCCTGCGGATGGAACCTGAATAGGCGATAAACCTGGACTAGAGACTTGAGTGTTTAGGTAGGCTGTGGCCGACACCCTCGCTGGGCTTCCGCTTGAAGGTTGCCGAGTACATGCTATGTAAACGGCGGTAAGTGGTGAGAGCGTGTGTGACGAAGTACACCCCTGCAGGGTTAATATGATCTATTCGAATAGCCGTGTCCGCGGTAAAGGACTTCTGGGTTGCCTATAACAGTTCATAGACAAGTGAAAGTGGATACTCTAAAATACGCAAGATAAGCGTGAGTGCTATGGATGGCGTTCTCGTAGGGAGACGGGAGCAGATCCATAGTGGAGTATTGATATGGTGAATATGTGGACTCGTGTGCGCCACCTCAAAAGAGTTACTTGCAGTCGTAGTTTAGGATAGCCACCGAGTCAAAGCTGGCTTGCTGCAGTCAAACTCCACCACCCCTTTTATTGAAACCGATGCATATGTAGATAGTTCTGATGTAAGTCTTGCTGGGTACATTTGTACTCACATTTGCTTAATTTATGTTTTGCAGAGAGACTTTAGCCTCGCTAGTAGTTCCGCGTGGACTTCGACGTTTAGCTTGTTACCTCAGCTACGATCTTGTGCCCTCGGCAGGATCTAGTAGATAGTCAGGCTTCTCAGCCTTTTTCATTTATAGTTGTCTGTACTCAGACATGTTAAGCTTCCGCATGTGTTTGACTTGTATGCTCTGAATGCTGGGTCCAGAGACCCATGTTTGTAATATCTGGCTCTTCGGAGCCTAATGAATAAATACTCTGAGTCGTAGAGTCTAGTTGTGATGCCATGTTGTATTTGCACATAGCAAGCATATTGTGTGTATGATTGAAATGCTTGGTATGTGCGGGATCCGGCAATCTAGTTGTTTATCCTTGGTAGCCTCTCTTATGGGGAAATGTACTCTTGTGCTTCCATGAGCCATAGTAGTCCGCTACAGCCCGGTTCACCGGAGTCCTGCTAGCCCAGCACTACTGCTCCGAAACACTTGACTGGCCGGCATGTGATTCACTTTGTTCCTGTGTCTGTCCCTTCGGGGAAATGTCACGCGGTGACATCTGGAGTCCTGCCTAGCCTGCTACAGCCCGGGTTCCCGGAGTCCTGTTAGCCCAGTGCTATAGCCCGGATTCACACGCTGCTGACCGACATGCTCGATGTTGATTCATGTATGCCTATCCCCGTAAGTTAGTGCCGCTTTGGGTTCACGACTAGCCATGTCGGCCCGGGTTCTCTATCATATGGATGCTAGCGACACTATCATATACGTGAGCCAAAAGGCGCAAACGGTCCCGGGCCATGGTAAGGCGACACCCGTGGGAACACCGTGCGTGAGGCCGCAAAGTGATATGAGGTGTTACAGGCTAGATCGGTGTGACTTAGAATCGGGGTCCTGACAGTTTCTCTCGAAAGAAGTGAGTGGGAGGAAAGTAGAACTAGATGAGGTAACTGTACCTGCTCCCTTATTGGAAAGTAGTTCATCACATAAATCTATTCCTGTGACTCCTACACCAATTAGTGACGAAGCTAATGATGATGATCATGTAACTTCAGATCAAGTTACTACTGAACCTCGTAGGTCAACCAGAGTAAGATCCGCACCAGAGTGGTACGGTAATCCTGTTCTGGAGGTCATGTTACTAGACCATGATGAACCTACGAACTATGAGGAAGCGATGATGAGCCCAGATTCCGCAAAATGGCTTGAGGCCATGAAATCTGACATGGGATCCATGTATGAGAACAAAGTGTGGACTTTGGTTGACTTGCCCGATGATCGGCAAGCCATAGAAAATAAATGGATCTTCAAGAGGAAGACGGACGCTGATAGTAGTGTTACTATCTACAAAGCTAGACTTGTCAAAAAAAGTTTTTTTTGACAAAGTTCAAGGTGTTGACTACGATGAGATTTTCTCACTCGTAGCGATGCTTAAGTCTGTCTGAATCATGTTAGCAAATTGCCACATTTTATGAAATCTGGCAAATGGATGTCAAAACTACATCCTTAATGGATTTCTTAAAGAAGAGTTGTATTGATGCAACCAGAAGGTTTTGTCGATCCTAAAGGTGCTAACAAAACATGCAAGCTCCAGCAATCCATCTATGGACTGGTGCAAGCATCTCAGAGTTGGAATATACGCTTTGATGAGTTGATAAAAGCATATAGTTTTATACAGACTCGCGGTGAAGCATGTATTTACAAGAAAGTGAGTGGGAGCACTACAGCATTTCTGATAAGTATATGTGAATGACATATTGTTGATCGGAAATAATGTAGAATTTCCGGGAAACCATAAAGGAGTATTTGAAAGGAGTTTTTCAAAGAAAGACCTCGGTGAAGCTGCTTACATATTGAGCATCAAGATCTATAGAGATAGATCAAGATGCTCGATAAGTTTTTTCAATGAGTAACCTTGACAAAATTTTGAAGTAGTTCGAAATGGAACAGTCAAAGAAGGAGTTCTTGCCTGTGTTGCAAGGTGTGAAATTGAGTAAGACTCAAAGCCCGACCACGGCAGAAAATAGAGAGAGAATGAAAGTCATTCCCTATGCCTCGGCCATAGGTTCTATAAAGTATGTCATGCTGTGTACCAGACCTATTTTATACACTACACTGAGTTTGGCAAGGGAGTACAATAGTGATCTAGGAGTAGATCACTGGACAATGGTCAAAATTATCCTTAGTGGAATAAGGATATGTTTTCTCGATTATGGAGGTGACAAAAGGTTCGTCGTAAAGGGTTACGTCGATGCAAGTTTTGACACTGATCCAGATGACTCTAAGTCTCAATCTGGATGCATATTGAAAGTGGGAGCAATTAGCTAGAGTAGCTCCGTGCAGAGCATTGTTGACATAGAAATTTGCAAAATACATACGGATGTGAATGTGGTAGACCTGTTGACTAAACTTCTCTCACAAGCAAAACATGATCACACCTTAGTACTCTTTGGGTGTTAATAACATAGAGATGTGAACTAGATTATTGACTCTAGTAAACCCTTTGGATGTTGGTCACATGACGATGTGAACTATGGGTGTTAATCACATGGTGATGTGAACTATTGGTGTTAAATCACATGGCGATGTGAACTAGATTATTGACTCTAGTGCAAGTGGGAGACTGAAGGAAATATGCCCTAGAGGCAATAATAAAGTTATTTTTATTTCCTCCTACCATGATAAATGTTTATTATTCATGCTAGAATTGTATTATCCGGAAACATAATACATGTGTGAATACATAGACAAACATAGTGTCACTAGTATGCCTCTACTTGACTAGCTCGTTGATCAAAGATGGTTGAGTTTCCTAGCCATAGACATGAGCTGTCATTTGATTAACGGGATCACGTCATTAGGAGAATGATGTGATTGACTTGACCCATTCCGTTAGCTTAGCACTTGATCGTTTTGTTTACTGCTATTGCTTTCTTCATGACTTATACATGTTCCTATGACTATGAGATTATGCAACTCCCGATTACCGGAGGAACACTTTGTGTGCTACCAAACGTCACAACGTAACTGGGTGATTATAAAGGTGCTCTACAGGTGTCTCCAATGGTACTTGTTGAGTTGGCATAGATCGAGATTAGGATTTGTCACTCCGATTGTCGGAGAGGTATCTCTGGGCCCTCCTGGTAATGCACATCACTATAAGCCTTGCAAGCAATGTGACTAATGAGTTAGTTGCAGGATGATGCATTACGGAACGAGTAAAGAGACTTGCCGGTAACGAGATTGAGCTAGGTATTGAGATACCGACGATCGAATCTCGGGAAAGTAACATACCGATGACAAAGGGAACAATGTATGTTGTTATGCGGTTTGACCGATAAAGATCTTCGTAGAATATGTAGGAACCAATATGAGCATCCAGGTTCCGCTATTGGTTATTGACCAGAGACGTGTCTCGGTCATGTCTACATAGTTCTCGAACCCGTAGGGTCTGCACGCTTAAAGTTCTGTGACGATTGGTATTATGAGTTTATATGTTTTGATGTACCGAAGGTAGTTCGGAGTCCCGGATATGATCACGGACATGACGAGGAGTCTCGAAATGGTCGATACATAAAGATTGATATATTGGAAGCCTACATTTGGACATCAGAAGAGTTCCGGGTGAAATCGGGATTTTACCGGAGTGCCGGAGGGGTTACCGGAACCCCCCGGGGGTTAATGGGCCTTGTTGGGCCCTAGTGGAGAGAGAGAGGGGCCGGCTAGGGCAGGCCGCGCGCCCCCTCCCCCTCTGGCCCGAATTGGACTAGGAAGGGGGGGCGTCCCCCTTTCCTTCTCCTTCTCCCCCTTCCTTTCCCCCTCCTAGTAGGAGTAGGAAAGAGGGGAGTCCTACTCCTACTAGGAGGAGGACTCCTCCTCCTGGCGCGCCCTACAGGGCCGGCCGGCCTCCCCCCCTTGCTCCTTTATATACGGGGGCAGGGGGAACCCTAGACCACACAAGTTGATCAGTGATCTCTCTTAGCCGTGTGCGGTGCCCCCCTCCACCATAATCCACCTCGGTCATATCGTAGCGGTGCTTAGGCGAAGCCCTGCGTCGGTAGCTTCATCAGCACCGTCACCACGCCGTCGTGCTGACGAAGCTCTTCCCCGAAGCTCTACTAGATCGTGAGTTCCCGGGACGTCACCGAGCTGAATGTGTGCTGAACGCGGAGGTGCCGTACGTTCGGTACTGAGGATCGGTCGATCGTGAAGACGTACGACTACATCAACCGTGTTGTCATAACGCTTCCGCTTACAGTCTACGAGGGTACGTAGACGACACTCTCGCCTCTTGTTGCTATGCATCAACATGATCTTGCGTGTGCGTAGGATTTTTTTTGAAATTACTACGTTCCCCAATAGTTTTATGTTTTAATTAGTGTTTGTGCCAAGTAGAACCTTTGGGAAGACTTGGGTGAAGTCTTTATGATCTTGCTGTAAAAAACAGAAACTTTAGCGCTCACGATATTAGCTGCCATTGTTTACTGGAGAGTGCTTTTAGGTTGATTCTTTTTGCAGATGATTAATAGACAAATTCCTCAGGTCCAACAATTTATTTCAGAATTTTTGGAGTTCCAGAAGTACACGTTTGATACAGATTACTACAGACTGTTCTGTTTTTGACAGATACTATTTTCTATGTGTTGTTTGCTTATTTTGATGAACCTATGAGTAGTATCGGAGGGTATGAACCATAGAGAAGTTGGAATACAGTAGATATTACACCAATATGAATTTAGAATGAGTTCACAACAGTACCTAAGTGGTGATTTATTTTCTTATACTAACGGAGCTTACGAGTTTTCTGTTGAGTTTTGTGTTGTGAAGTTTTCAAGTTTTGGGTAAAGATTCGATGGACTATGGAATAAGGAGTGGCAAGAGCCTAAGCTTGGGCATGCCCAAGGCACCCCAAGGTAATATTCAAGGACAACGAAGAGCCTAAGCTTGGGTATGCCCCGGAAGGCATCCCCTCTTTCGTCTTCGTTCATCGGTAACTTTACTTGGAGCTATATTTTTATTCACCACATGATATGTGTTTTGCTTGGAGCGTCATTTTATTTTCTTTGTTTTGCTTGCTGTTTGAATAAAGTACTTAAGATCTGAAATTCTTAAATGTTAGAGAGTCTTCACATAGTTACATAATTATTCAACTACTCATTGATCTTCACTTATATCTTTCGGAGTAGTTTGTTGTTTGCTCTAGTGCTTCACTTATATCTTTTAGAGCACGGCGGTGGATTTATTTTGAAGAAATAGATGAACTCTCATGCTTCACTTATATTATTTTGAGAGTCCTAAACAGCATGGTAATTTTCTTTGGTTATGAATTTAGTCCTAATATGATGGGCATCCAAGAGGGATATAATAAAAACTTTCATATAAGTGCATTGAATACTAAGAGAAGTTTGATTCCTTATGATTGTTTTGAGATATGAAGATGGTGATATTAGAGTCATGCTAGTTGAGTAGTTATGAATTTGGGATATACTTGTGTTAAAGTTTGTGATTCCCGTAGCATGCACGTATGGTGAACCGTTATGTGATGAAGTCGGAGCATGATTTATTTTTTGATTGTCTTCTTATGAGTGGCTGTCAGGGACGAGCGATGGTCTTTTCCTACCAATCTACCCCCCTAGGAGCATGCACGTAGTACTTTGTTTCGATAACTAATAGATTTTTGCAAAAAGTATGTGAGCTCTTTATGACTAATGTTGAGTCCATGGATTATACGCACTCTCACCCTTCCACCATTGCTAGCCTCTCTAATACCGCGCACCTTTCGCCCGTATCATACACCCACCATATACCTTCCTCAAAACAGCCACCATACCTACCTATTATGGCATTTCCATAGCCATTCCGAGATATATTGCCATGCAACTTTCCACCGTTCCGTTTATTACGACACGCTCCATCATTGTCATATTGCTTTGCATGATCATGTAGTTGACATCGTATTTGTGGCAAAGCCACCATTCATAATTCTTTCATACATGTCACTCTTGATTCATTGCATATCCCCGTACACTGCCGGAGGCATTCACATAGAGTCATATTTGTTCTAAGTATCGAGTTGTAATTCTTGAGTTGTAAGTAAATAAAAGTGTGATGATCATCATTATTAGAGCATTGTCCCAAGTGAGGAAAGGATGATGGAGACTATGATTCCCCCACAAGTCGGGATGAGACTCTGGACGAAAAGAAAAAAAGAAAAAAAGAGGCCATAAAAAAGAGAAAAAAGCCCAATAATAATAATAATAATAATAATAATAATAATAATAAATGAGAGAAAAAGAGAGAAGGGGCAATGCTACTATCCTTTTACCACACTTGTGCTTCAAAGTAGCGTCGTGATCTTCATGATAGAGAGTCTCCTATGTTGTCACTTTCATATACTAGTGGGAATCTTTCATTATAGAACTTGGCTTGTATATTCCAACGATGGGCTTCCTCAAAAATGCCCTAGGTCTTCGTGAGCAAGCAAGTTGGATTCACACCCACTTAGTTTCTTTTGTTGAGCTTTCATACACTTGTAGCTCTAGTGCATCTGTTGCATGGCAATCCCTACTCACTCACATTGATATCTATTGATTGGCATCTCCATAGCCCATTGATACGCCTAGTTGATGTGAGATTATCTTCTCCTTTTTGTCTTCTCCACAACCACCATTCTATTTCACCTATAGTGCTATGTCCATGGCTCACGCTCATGTATTGCGTGAAAGTTGAAAAAGTTTGAGAACATCAAAAGTATGAAACAATTGCTTGGCTTGTCATCGGGGTTGTGCATGATTTAAATATTTTGTGTGATGAAGATAGAGCATAGCCAGACTATATGATTTTGTAGGGATAACTTTCTTTGGCCATGTTATTTTGAGAAGACATGATTGCTTTATTAGTATGCTTGAAGTATTATCGTTCTCATGTCAATATTAAACTTTTGTTTTGAATCTTATGGATCTGAATATTCTTGCCACAATAAAGAAGATTACATTGATAAACATGTTAGGTAGCATTACACATCAAAAATTCTGTTTTTATCATTTACCTACTCGAGGACGAGCAGAAATTAAGCTTGGGGATGCTTGATACGTCTCCAACGTATCTATAATTTTTTATTGTTCCATGCTATTATATTATCCTTCTAGGATGTTTTATATGCATTTATATGCTATTTTATATGATTTTTTGGGACTAACCTATTAACCTAGAGCCCAGTTTCTGTTTTTTCCTTGTTTTTGAGTTTTACAGAAAAGGAAAATCAAACGGAGTCCAATTGACCTGAAATTTCACGGAGCTTATTTTTGGACCAGAAGAAGGCCATGGAGTAAAAGAGTTGGGCCAGAAGAGTCCCGGGCTGCCCACGAGGGTGGGGGGCGCGCCCACCTCCTTGGGCGCGCCTCCCTACCTCATGGACAGCCCGGAGACCCCCCTGACCCGTTCTCGACGCCAAAACCTCTTATATATACATAACCCCCCAGAACATAACCTAGATCGGGAGTTTCGCCGCCGCAAGCCTCTGTAGCCACCGAAAACCAATCTAGACCTGTTCCGGCACCCTGCCGGAGGGGGATCCCTCTTCGGTGGCCATCTTGATCATCCCGGCGCTCTCCATGACGAGGAGGGAGTAGTTCACCCTCGGGGCTGAGGGTATGTACTAGTAGCTATGTGTTTGATCTCTCTCTCCTGTTCTTGATTCGGCACGATCTTGATGTATCGCAAGCTTTGCTACTATAGTTGGATCTTATGATGTTTCTCCCCCTCTACTCTCTTGTAATGGATTGAGTTTTCCCTTTGAAGTTATCTTATCGGATTGAGTCTTTAAGGATTTGAGAACACTTGATGTACGTCTTGCATGTGCTTATCTGTGGTGACAATGGGATATCACGTGATCTACTTGATGTATGTTTTGGTGATCAACTTGCGAGTTCCGTGACCTCGTGAACTTATGCATAGGGGTTGGCACACGTTTTCGTCTTGACTCTCCGGTAGAAACTTTGGGGCACTCTTTGAAGTTCTTTGTGTTGGTTGAATAGATGAATCTGAGATTGTGTGACGCATATCGTATAATCATACCCACGGATACTTGAGGTGACATTGGAGTATCTAGGTGACATTAGGTTTTTGGTTGATTTGTGTCTTAAGGTGTTATTCGAGTACGAACTCTATGATAGATCGAATGGAAAGAATAGCTTCGTGTTATTTTACTACGGACTCTTGAATAGATCGATCAAAAAGAATAACTTTGAGGTGGTTTCGTACCCTACCATAATCTCTTCGTTTGTTCTCCGCTATTAGTGACTTTGGAGTGACTCTTTGTTGCATGTTGAGGGATAGTTATATGATCCAGTTATGTTATTATTGTTGAGAGAACTTGCACTAGTGAAAGTATGAACCCTAGACCTTGTTTCCTAGCATTGCAATACCGTTTACGCTCACTTTTATCATTAGTTACCTTACTGTTTTTATATTTTCAGATTACAAAAACCTATATCTACCATCCATATTGCACTTGTATCACCATCTCTTCACCGAACTAGTGCACCTATACAATTTACCATTGTATTGGGTGTGTTGAGGACACAAGAGACTCTTTGTTATTTGGTTGCAGGGTTGTTTGAGAGAGACCATCTTCAACCTACGCCTCCCACGGATTGATAAACCTTAGGTCATCCACTTGAGGGAAATACTCCTACAAACCTCTGCACTTGGAGGTGTTGGGGAACGTAGTAATTTCAAAAAAATTCCTACGCACACGCAAGATCATGGTGATGCATAGCAACGAGAGGGGAGAGTGTTGTCCACGTACCCTCGTAGACCGAAAGCGGAAGCGTTAACACAATGCAGTTGATGTAGTCGTACGTCTTCACGATCCGACCGATCAAGTACCGAACGCACGGCACCTCCGAGTTCAGCACACGTTCAGCTCGATGACGTCCCTCGAACTCTGATCCAGCCGAGTGTTGAGGGAGAGTTTTGTCAGCACGACGGCGTGGTGACGATGATGATGTTCTACTGACGCAGGGCTTTGCCTAAGCTCCGCTACGATATTATCGAGGTGTAATATGGTGGAGGGGGGCACCGTACACGGCTAAAATATCGTATATCAATTGTGTCTAGAGGTGCCCCCCTGCCCCCGTATATAAAGGAGCAAGGGGGGAGGCCGGCTGGCCCTTGGGGCGCGCCAAAGAGGGGGGGGGAGTCCTCCTCCTAGTAGGAGTAGGACTCCCCTTTCCTAGTCCTACTAGGAAGAGAGAAGGGGGAAGGAAAGAGAGGGAGAGGGAGAGGGAAAGAGGGGCTGCGCCCCCCTCCCCTAGTCCAATTCGGACTCCTCATGGGAGGGGGCGTGCCACCTCCTGGGCTGCTGCCCTCTCTCACCCCTCAGGCCCACTAAGGCCCAATACTTCCCCGGGGGGTCCCGGTAACCCCTCTGGCACTCCGGTTTTATCCGAAACTTCTCCGGAACACTTCCGGTGTCCGAATATAGTCGTCCAATATATCAATCTTTATGTCTCGACCATTTCGAGACTCCTCGTCATGTCCGTGATCACATCGGGGACTCCGAACAACCTTCAGTACATCAAAACATATAAACTCATAATATAACTGTCATCGTAACGTTAAGCGTGCGGACCCTACGGGTTCGAGAACTATGTAGACATGACCGAGACACCTCTCCGGTCATTAACCAATAGCGGAACCTGGATGCTCATATTGGTTCCTACATATTCTACGAAGATCTTTATCGGTCAAACCGCATAACAACATACGTTGTTCCCTTTGTCATCGGTATGTTACTTGCCCGAGATTCGATCGTCGGTATCTCGATACCTAGTTCAATCTCGTTACCGGCAAGTCTCTTTTCTCGTTCCGTAATACATCATCCTGCAACTAACTCATTAGTTACAATGCTTGCAAGGCTTATAGTGATGTGCATTACCGAGTGGGCCCAGAGATACCTCTCCGACAATCGGAGTGACAAATCCTAATCTTGAAATACGCCAACCCAACAAGTACCTTTGGAGACACCTGTAGAGCACCTTTATAATCACCCAGTTACGTTGTGACGTTTGGTAGCACACAAAGTGTTCCTCCGGTAAACAGGAGTTGCATAATCTCATAGTCATAGGAACATGTATAAGTCATGAAGAAAGCAATAGCAACATACTAAACGATCGAGTGCTAAGCTAACGGAATGGGTCAAGTCAATCACGTCATTCTCCTAATGAGGTGATCCCGTTAATCAAATGACAACCCATGTCAATGGCTAGGAAACTTAACCATCTTTGATCAACGAGCTAGTCAAGTAGAGGCATACTCGTGACACTTTGTTTGTCTATGTATTCACACAGGTATTATGTTTCCGGTTAATACAATTCTAGCATGAATAATAAACATTTATCATGATATAAGGAAATAAATAATAACTTTATTATTGCCTCTAGGGCATATTTCCTTCAGTCTCCCACTTGCACTAGAGTCAATAATCTAGTTCACATCGCCATGTGATTTAACATCAATAATTCCCATCACCATGTGATTAACACCCATAGTTCACATTGTCATGTGACCAACACCCAAAGGGTTTACTAGAGTCAATAATCTAGTTCACATCGCTATGTGATTAACACCCAAAGAGTACTAAGGTGTGATCATGTTTTGATTGTGAGATAATTTTAGTCAACGGGTCTGTCACATTCAGATCCGTAAGTATTTTGCAAATTTCTATGTCTACAATGCTCTACACGGAGCTACTCTAGCTAATTGCTCCCACTTTCAATATGTATCTAGACCGAGACTTAGAGTCATCTAGATTAGTGTCAAAACTTGCATTGATGTAACCCTTTACGATGAACCTTTTGTCACTTCCATAATCGAGAAACATATCCTTATTCCACTAAGGATAATTTTGACCGCTTTCCAGTGATCTACTCCTAGATCACTATTGTACTCCCTTGCCAAAATCAGTGTAGGGTATACAATAGATCTGGTACACAGCA
Source organism: Triticum aestivum (assembly GCF_018294505.1). Taxonomy (NCBI): domain Eukaryota; kingdom Viridiplantae; phylum Streptophyta; class Magnoliopsida; order Poales; family Poaceae; genus Triticum; species Triticum aestivum. The sequence continues at coordinate 65,416,889 of NC_057799.1, forward strand.
TGGCATACTTTATAGAACCTATGGCCAAGGCATAGGGAATGACTTTTCATTCTCTTTCTATCTTCTGCCGTGGTCGGGCTTTGAGTCTTACTCAATTTCACACCTTGTAACACAGGCAAGAACTCTTTCTTCGACTGTTCTATTTTGAACTACTTCAAAATCTTGCTTAAGGTATGTACTCATTGAAAAAACTTATCAAGCGTCTTGATCTATCTCTATAGATCTTGATGCTCAATATGTAAGCAGCTTCACCGAGGTCTTTCTTTTGAAAAACTCCATTCAAACACTCCTTTATGCTTTGCAGAATAATTCTACATTATTTCCGATCAACAATATGTCATTCACATATACTTATCAGAAATGCTGTAGTGCTCCCACTCACTTTCTTGTAAATACAGGCTTCACCGCAAGTCTGTATAAAACTATATCCTTTGATCAACTTATCAAAGCGTATATTCCAACTCCGAGATGCTTGCACCAGTCCATAGATGGATCGCTGGAGTTTGCATATTTTGTTAGCACCTTTAGGATTGACAAAACCTTCTGGTTGCATCATATACAACTCTTCTTTAATGAATCCATTAAGGAATGCAGTTTTGTTTATCCATTTGCCAGATTTCATAAAATGCGGCAATTGCTAACATGATTCGGACAGACTTAAGCATAGATACGAGTGAGAAACTCTCATCGTAGTCAACACCTTAAACTTGTCGAAAACCTTTTGCGACAATTCTAGCTTTGTAGATAGTAACACTACTATCAGCGTCCGTCTTCCTCTTGAAGATCCATTTAATCTCAATGGCTCGCCGATCATTGGGCAAGTCAATCAAAGTCCATACTTTGTTCTCATACATGGATCTCATCTCAGGTTTCATGGCCTCAAGCCAGTTTGCGGAATCTGGGCTCACCATCGCTTCTTCATAGTTCGTAGGTTCGTCATGGTCTAGTAACATAACCTCCAGAACAAGATTACCGTACCACTCTGGTGCGGATCTTACTCTGGTTGACCAACGAGGTTCAGTAATAACTTGATCTGAAGTTCCATGATCATCATCATTAACTTCCTCACTAATTGGTATAGGCGTCACAGAAACTGGTTTCTGCGATGAACTACTTTCCAATAAGGGAGCAGGTACAATTACCTCATCAAGTTCTACTTTCCTCCCACTCACTTCTTTCGCGAGAAACTCCTTCTCTAGAAAGGACCCATTCTTAGCAACGAATGTCTTGCCTTCGGATCTGTGATAGAAGGTGTACCCAACTGTCTCCTTTGGGTATCCTATGAAGACACATTTCTCCGATTTGGGTTTGAGCTTATCAGGATGAAACTTTTTCACATAAGCATCGCAACCCCAAACTTTAAGAAACGACAACTTTGGTTTCTTGCCAAACCACAGTTCATAATATGTCGTCTCAACGGATTTAGATGGTACCCTATTTAACGTGAATGCAGCTGTCTCTAATGCATAACCCCAAAACGATAGTGGTAGATTGGTAAGAGACATCATATATCGCACCATATCTAATAAAGTACGGTTATGATGTTCGGGCACACCATTACACTGTGGTGTTCCAGGTGGCGTGAGTAGTTAAACTATTTCACATTGTTTTAACTGAAGGCCAAACTCGTAACTCAAATACTCTTCTCCACGATCAGATCGTAGAAACTTTATTTTCTTGTTACGATGATTTTCCACTTCATTCTGAAATTATATGAACTTTTCAAATGTTTCAGACTTCTGTTTCATTAAGCAGATATACCCATATCTGCTCAAATCATCTGTGAAGGTCAGAAAATAATGATACCTGCTACGAGCCTCAATATTCATCGGACCACATACATCTGTATGTATGATTTCCAACAAATCTGTTGCTCTCTCCATAGTTCCGGAGAACGGCGTTTTAGTCATCTTGCCCATGAGGCATGGTTTGCAAGCATCAAGTGATTCCAAAATCCCATCAGTATGGAGTTTCTTCATGCGCTTTACACCAATATGACCTAAACGGCAGTGCTACAATTTGCACTATCATTATTAACTTTGCATCTTTTGGCTTCATTATTATGAATATGTGTATCACTACGATCGAGATCCAACAAACCATTTTATTGGGTGTATGACCATAGAAAGTTTTATTCATGTAAACAGAACAACAATTATTCTCTAATTTAAATGAATAACCGTATTGCAACAAACATGATCAAATCATATTCATGCTCAACGCAAACACCAAATAACACTTATTTAGTTTCAACACTAATCCCGAAAGTATAGGGAGTGTGCGATGATGATCATATCAATCTTGGAACTACTTCCAACACACATCGTCACCTCGCCTTTTACTAGTCTCTGTTTATTCTGCAACTCCCGTTTCGAGTTACTACTCTTAGCAACTGAACCAGTATCAAATACCGAGGGGTTGCTATAAACACTAGTAAAGTACACATCAATAACATGTATATCCAATATACCTTTGTTCACTTTGCCATCCTTCTTATCCACCAAATAGTTGGGGTAGTTCCGCTTCCAGTGACCAGTCCCTTTGCAGTAGAAGCACTTAGTCTCAGGCTTAGGACCAGACTTAGGCTTCTTCACTTGAGCAGCAACTTGCTTGCCGTTCTTCTTGAAGTTCCCCTTCTTCCCTTTGCCCTTTTCTTGAAACTAGTGGTCTCGTCAACCATCAACACTTGATGTTTTTCTTGATTTCTACCTTCGTCGATTTCAGCATCACGAAGAGCTCGGGAATTACGTCATCCCTTGCATACTATAGTTCATCACGAAGTTCTACTAACTTGGTGATGGTGACTAGAGAATTCTGTCAATCACTATTTTATCTGGAAGATAAACTCCCACTTGATTCAAGCGATTGTAGTACCCAGACAATCTGAGCACATGCTCACTGCTTGAGCTATTCTCCTCCATCTTTTAGCTATAGAACTTGTTGGAGACTTCATATCTCTCAACTCGGGTATTTGCTTGAAATATTAACTTCAACTCCTGGAACATCTCATATGGTCCATGACGTTCAAAACATCTTTGAAGTCCCGATTCTAAGCCGTTAAGCATGGTGCACTAAACTATCAAGTAGTCATCATATTGAGCTAGCCAAACGTTCATAACGTCTGCATCTGCTCCTGCAATAGGTCTGTCACCTAGCGGTGCATCAAGGACATAATTTTTCTATGCAGCAATGAGGATAATCCTCAGATCAGGGATCCAATCCGCATCTTTGCTACTAACATCTTTCAACATAATTTTTCTCTAGGAACATATCAAAAATAAACACAGGGAAGCAACAACGCGAGCTATTGATCTACAACATAATTTGCAAAATACTATCAGGACTAAGTTCATGATAATTTTAAGTTCAATTAATCATATTACTTAAGAACTCCCACTTAGATAGACATCCCTCTAATCCTCTAAGTGATCACGTGATCCATATCAACTAAACCATGTCCGATCATCACGTGAGATGGAGTAGTTTCAATGGTGAACATCACTATGTTGATCATATCTACTATATGATTTACGCTCGACCTTTCGGTCTCCGTGTTCCGAGGCCATATCTGCATATGCTAGGCTCGTCAAGTTTAACCTGAGTATTCCGCGTGTGCAACTGTTTTGCACCCGTTGTATTTGAACGTAGAGCCTATCACACCCGATCATCACGTGGTGTCTCAGCACGAAGAACTTTCGCAACGGTGCATACTCAGGGAGAACACTTTTATCTTGAAATTTTAGTGAGAGATCATCTTATAATGCTACCGTCAATCAAAGCAAGATAAGATGCATAAAAGATAAACATCACATGCAATCAATATAAGTGATATGATATGGCCATCATCATCTTGTGCTTGTGATCTCCATCTCCGAAGCACCGTCATGATCACCATCGTCACCGGCGCGACACCTTGATCTCCATCGTAGCATCGTTGTCGTCTCGCCAACTATTGCTTTTACTACTATCGCTACCGCTTAGTGATAAAGTAAAACAATTACATGGCGATTGCATTTCATACAATAAAGCGACAACCATATGGCTCATGCCAGTTGCCGATAACTCGGTTACAAAACATGATCATCTCATACAATAAAATATAGCATCATGTCTTGACCATATCACATCACAACATGCCCTGCAAAAACAAGTTAGACGTCCTCTACTTTGTTGTTGCAAGTTTTACGTGGCTGCTACGGGCTTAGCAAGAACCGTTCTTACCTACGCATCAAAACCACAACGATAGTTTGTCAAGTTGGTGCTGTTTTAACCTTCACAAGGACCGGGCGTAGCCACACTCGGTTCAACTAAAGTGAGAGAGACAGACACCCGCCAGTCACCTTTAAGCAACGAGTGCTCGCAACGGTGAAACCAGTCTAGCGTAAGTGTACGCGTAATGTCGGTCCGGGCCGCTTCATCTCACAATACCGCTGCACCAAAGTATGACATGCTGGTAAGCAGTATGACTTATATCGCCCACAACTCACTTGTGTTCTACTCGTGCATAGCATCAAATGCATAAAACCAGGCTCGGATGCCACTATTGGGGAACGTAGTAATTTCAAAAAAATTCCTATGCACACGCAAGATCATGGTGATGCATAGCAACGAGAGGGGAGAGTGTTGTCCACGTACCCTCGTAGACCGAAAGCGGAAGCGTTAACACAACGCGGTTGATGTAGTCGTACGTCTTCACGATCCGACCGATCAAGTACCGAACGCACCGCACCTCCGAGTTCAGCACACGTTCAACTCGATGACGTCCCTCGAACTCCGATCCAGCCGAGTGTTGAGGGAGAGTTTCGTCAGCACGACAGCGTGGTGACGGTGATGATGTTCTACCGACGCAGGGCTTCGCCTAAGCTCCGCTACGACATTATCGAGGTGTAATATGGTGGAGGGGGGCACCGCACACGGCTAAAATATCGTATATCAATTGTGTCTAGAGGTGCCCCCCTGCCCCCGTATATAAAGGAGCAAGGGGGAGGCCGGCTGGCCCTTGGGGCGCGCCAAAGAGGGGGGGAGTCCTCCTCCTAGTAGGAGTAGGACCCCCCTTTCCTAGTCCTACTAGGAAGAGAGAAGGGGGAAGGAAAGAGAGGGAGAGGGAGAGGGAAAGAGGGGCTGCGCCCCCCTCCCCTAGTCCAATTCGGACTCCTCATGGGAGGGGGCGCGCCACCTCCTGGGCTGCTGCCCTCTCTCACCCCTCAGGCCCACTAAGGCCCAATACTTCCCCGGGGGGTTCCGGTAACCCCTCTGGCACTCCGGTTTTATCCGAAACTTCTCCGGAACACTTCCGGTGTCCGAATATAGTCGTCCAATATATCAATCTTTATGTCTCGACCATTTCGAGACTCCTCATCATGTCCGTGATCACATCCGGGACTCCGAACAACCTTCGGTACATCAAAACATATAAACTCATAATATAACTGTCATCGTAACGTTAAGCATGCGGACCCTACGGGTTCGAGAACTATGTAGACATGACCGAGACACCTCTCCGGTCAATAACCAATAGCGGAACCTGGATGCTCATATTGGTTCCTACATATTCTACGAAGATCTTTATCGGTCAAACCGCATAACAACATACGTTGTTCCCTTTGTCATCGGTATGTTACTTGCCCGAGATTCGATCGTCGGTATCTCGATACCTAGTTCAATCTCGTTACTGGCAAGTCTCTTTACTCGTTCCGTAATACATCATCCCGCAACTAACTCATTAGTTACAATGCTTGCAAGGCTTATAGTGATGTGCATTACCGAGTGGGCCCAAAGATACCTCTCCGACAATCGGAGTGACAAATCCTAATCTCGAAATACGCCAACCCAACAAGTACCTTTGGAGACACCTGTAGAGCACCTTTATAATCACCCAGTTATGTTGTGACGTTTGGTAGCACACAAAGTGTTCCTCCGGTAAACGGGAGTTGCATAATCTCATAGTCATAGGAACATGTATAAGTCATGAAGAAAGCAATAGCAACATACTAAACGATCAAGTGCTAAGCTAACATAATGGGTCAAGTCAATCACGTCATTCTCCTAATGAGGTGATCCCGTTAATAAAATGACAACCCATGTCAATGGCTAGGAAACTTAACCATCTTTGATCAACGAGCTAGTCAAGTAGAGGCATACTAGTGACACTTTGTTTGTCTATGTATTCACACATGTATTATGTTTCCGGTTAATACAATTCTAGCATGAATAATAAACATTTATCATGATATAAGGAAATAAATAATAACTTTATTATTGCCTCTAGGGCATATTTCCTTCAGGAGGCCCAACAAGTCTACAAGAAGAAGGTTGTGTAGTAGACATTACTGGGCCTCATAGGTTCCTTCCCTTAAGCGCGCAACCCCTTAGGTTTTCGTTCACTTTATCGCGAGTCATATCACATCCGACTCGGCTGGTCGGTAGTGGCCTCTAGCAAAGCGTGCCGACTCCAGGTGTCCAATGAAGCTGGTTAGGCGAACCCGTACATCATACTTCTGTTCCCTTTGCCACACGATATATGTTGTCGGGCTCAAGGCGAGCCTATCATCCTTGTGCTAGCCCGGCCCCTTTCTCGTTCTAGTGATGTCGACCACAAACCGGATTATCTCATAATCCTAATCGCATGGCCATGCTTATCTTGGTCGGATCACACGAGGTGCCCAGAGTATATCTCTCCTGATCAGAAGGGCAAATCTCATCTTGCTCGACCATGTCTCGTAGCATGGGTCTGGACAAGCCCGAAACCCACCTTTGTAACTACCCAGTAACGGAGTAGCGTTTGGTTGGCCCAAAGCAAGTCTGTCACCATCCCGAGTACATGCGCCAGTTCAGGTCTTAGGACATAGAACGTATGTTGTACTAGAGACTCACAGATGACATATCGCTGCGTCTCATAGTTGGGTCTGTCCGACTCGGACCTTATCTCAACTCGGATCCAACTACGTCGAATCCGACCAGATCCTTCCGAGTCCATATTATCCGGTTAGCATCCAATGCTCCATGGCTAGTGAGACCAAGCCATCGACCGTGTCATATGCTAGTCTAGTCGGCTGCGCGTCCACAAACCCTTTCGACTAGAGACCTTTTAGGACGTTCATCATACAATGCATAGTCCCACAAACAAGTCACGTGTACTTGCTAATACACATCATTGATAATGTCCAAGGACTATCTTTATTCATAAACACATAGGAAGTATCATCATACATGATTGCCTCTAGGGCATATCTCCAACAAGGACCAAGTGAATACAATTTCAAGTAAAAGGAGCCAGAGTAGAGACTACATATGTGATTTCACAATTCACTCTCAATATCCTCTAGTAGCTAGCGGTATGTTTCTTTTTTGAAAATTCAAAGGAGGATTATTCTCTTGTTATGTGAAAAAACATAAAAAAAGGGGAGCCCGACGCATGTAGCTCCCGCTTGCGCAGGGTCCGGGGAAGGATCTGACCACTTTGGGTCTATTGTACGTAGTCTTTCCCTACATTTTTGTAAGAGGTTGTTTCCAGGACTTAAACTTGTGACCTCATGATAACAAGGCAGCAACTTTACCACTGCGCCAAGGCTCCCATTCTATGTAAAAAAGCATTAGAGAATAAATTATTATTTTTGATCAAAAAGGGTTTCCCGTCCTAGTATTTTATAAAAAAGAGAGGTAACGAAACACAAAATGACTGTTCACAGGTCTCGGGCTAAACCAAAGTACCCAAGCCAAAAAAGTTTTAGCAGGACAACCAACAACACGAGCAAAAAGAAAGTTCAGCAATAGGAGCTATCTCAGATAGAAGCTCTATTGAACAATCCTTGGGCCCACCTTATTCCTCGTCTCCACGCGATCCTCATGAGTTCTCCTCTTCCTCGATCCAGTAGTACAAGCATCCCTTTAGTAAGCTTGATTGAGTACTAGAGAATAATCTAGATATGTTAACATAAGTTATAATTAAAAATATTGATATGTCAACAACCTCCAGTTTCATAACTCCTCTACTTCTCGTTTGTCGAACACAAACCCAATCTCATGAACATACAAAAAAAAGAGTACTCACTCTGTAAACTAATATAAGAGCGTTTCAATCACTAAAATATTAATCTAAACACTCATATAAGTTTACGGAGGGAGTACATGATAGTACGTACTCCCTCCGACCGAAAATACTTGTCATCAAAATGAATTAAAGGGGGTGTATCTAGACGTATTTTAGTTCTAGATACATCCATTTTTATCCATTTTGATGACAAGTATTTTCGGACGGGAGGGAGTACTTCACAAGATCTATAAAAATATCGAGCAACTTTGCTGTTTTGTTCACTCCTTTGCACTTCCACAAATTAATTCCCCCCCTTTTGCCCTAAAAAAGAAAAAAAAACCTCCAGCGCCCATCTACTCCACACGGAAAAACCACCGGCCCCGTCCGTCCGATCGGGTACAGTAGTACCGCGACCATCGTCAACCGGCACGGCCCGGCAGGCGCCACCCGCCGCTAGCCTCGCCTGCCCCCCACGTGCCGCCCGTGCGGCCACCCATCAATCCCATTCCC
>NC_057799.1:65425726-65442576 GCF_018294505.1 Triticum aestivum
ATGTCGGAAGACGGCGGCGCTGGCGAGCCGCTCAGCGGCGACCAGAAGCGGGAGATCGCCGTCTGGTTCCTCGCCAACGCCCCCACCGGCGAGATCCACTACGTCGCCAAAGGTAACCCCCGCCCGCCCCCTCCGCCTCCCTCCATTCGATCCCCAGTTACGCGCCCGTAATTCAGGCGAGCCGTTTGTTTGACTCCTCGCTTGTTCGAATGCGCGCAGATGTGCGGGCGCTGCTCGGGGACGACGCCGCGTACGAGGCCGCGGCCGCGGAGGCCTACCCGGAGTACAACAAGACGCACCTCCTCTCCCTCCAGCTCCCCGACCGCAGCGGCGATGTGAGCATCTCTCTCTCTCTCTCTCTCTCTCTCTCCCTCGCTCCCGACCGAGCTGTTGTACAGTGTCGAATTACTTTGGAAGTGACAGCGTACGTTTGCCATAGGTCGTAATTCAGCGGTTAAGACCCCACGAATCTGGCTCTTAGGCTATTCCTTCGGATTTATTTTTAATTTGCTAGGCTTGGGGAACGGAACAACTGTACTGTACGCGGAGTTGAGGATAGGGGAACATTTGGGTAGTTTCTCTCTCTGACCACATGATAATTAGAGTAGGAGCATTTCTGTTGGATGGGCCACTGTTCTTTGTGTGTCATTTTCCATTGCTATGAAGGGAGTATGATGCTTTTAAGTGTCCCTGTCGGCCGAATGTTGAAATTTAATAATGTGATACATGCCTGCAGATAATCATCACAACTTATGGGGAGATTGACAGGAACAACTATCTGGACCCTAGGACCGCACAAATTGCTACCGTGGACCATGTTAAGCAGGTATCATTGAATGATGTGCATGATACCGCTCACGACAATTTAGCTTTATTATGTCTATTCTTACAATACTTTAACACGCCAGAAAATGTACAGCAAACCAGTGAACAAATAACCACCCATTTGCGTATCTGCAGTAAGCATGGCTTGCATCTCGATCTTAGTGGTGTTACTATTCTTATACTTTTGAGTTTTGACTAATGGCCCAGGTTATTTGTGGTTGATCTGTCTTACTGTGTGTGTGCAGTTTTCACTTAGTTTGCAATTTATGCTGTGAAACCACATATTTCATGTTGCATGTCATATGGATGTGATATAGTGTATAACTCAGCATACTTTAGCTCAGAGCCGAGCTCTGCATGTAAATAATCCACGCTTTCTCTGTTGCTGGTTTATAGTTTTACTGAGGAATTGATCTGGGCATTGATACTGAAATAACCATATGTTCCAAACACAAATGGATTTGCTGGACTTGAATTGAATAGGTGGTTTCTTATGATACTTGAAATAGCTCAGAAGCAGAAACATGAAAAATGACTTCTCCAATATAGTATTTCAAAATTGCAGTGGCCTTTATCTAATTAACCCTTACATCAAACACCACCAGCAGCAGAATTATGCTTTGCAGGCTAATGTTACCTGCCTCCACAAAATTGGATATGGGATTTCGTTCTCCTTTTTAATACCCATTAAATATGAGAATTCCTGCATTAAGTTAATTTGTTTTGTTTCGTGATTATGTTTAAAGACTTGTACAAAATTGAGGCCTGCTGCAGATGAGGAGCTTCCTTCAGCATATATTGAAGAGTTTAGGTATGTTATCTCTGCTACTTTTCATTGCCCATATTACATAGCCAGCGAATAATCCATACTTATGTACTTGATATAGGAGTGCTATAGATTATGAAGTGTCCAAATATGTTGGTGAAGCTTATCCAAAAGGTGTTTCTGCCGTTTATTGTACCAATGGAAAGGATCTAGAGGAACCAGGAGCTGATTTTGGTTTGGCAGTAGTTATCTCCGCTGCTAGGCGAAGCCCACGAAACTTTTGGTATGTTTTCTGACTTTTTTGTTACCTCTCTGTTATTATAAGGAAACTACCTTGTTTGCGCACCTATAGATCAGTGACTTTGGTCTGGATTATAATGCCTGTTTTCAGTTCCTCCTCTTTATAGTGTCTCTAGAGGTTTTAGTTTTTATCTTTGTATCCTTGTATTCCTTGAGAACCCACTTTCAGTATGCAACTTTTGATTGTATATTTACCACCATTGTTTCTCGTTTCCCACTAGTAACTAATCATTTGGTTTGTGGCTATACTGTTTATCACCTGCTTATAATACATTATTATATGTTTATTTGTACTTTCTTACTTAAAGATTTAGTACTTGTGCTGTATCTGAACACTTGTTTCACAGAATACCTCGCTAGAACACTTGAAGTATGTTCCTTATAGGTTTGATCTTCGTATCATTTAGTGTCTGTCTGATGGAGGCAACTTAATATTGTGTCATCCAGCAATGGCAGCTGGCGTTCCATTTGGACTTTGGAATTCAGTTATGCGTTTCAACTTGTAGAAATTAAAGGAAAGATACAGGTTAGCTGTTTTACTTAGCTCAAGCTAAAATCATGGTTAAATAATGTCACTGCAAGTAAAATTAGTAACTTCTGTATTGTAAAGATTACTTGTATGGTCCCCAGGTAGATGCTCATTATTTTGAAGAGGGAAATGTGCAGCTGGATACTGACGTTGATTGCAAGGACTCCACAATAATGCAGGTTAGTTTATGGAATAATTTTGAGCCCTACGTATTGTAGTGATTTTTTTTTCTTTGACCTCATAGTGGACATATGTTGCTTGTGTGCGCAGAAATTTGTAGAGACTAACATGGTCCTTGATCTCCCCTTTCGTTTTAAGAACCTCTGATGCATAAGAAGAGGCCTAAAGCTCTGCAGCATATTTTGGCTCGAAACTATGACCTTGGCCCTCTAGGCACCCTCAATGTTCGAATTTTTGTGTGTGTGTGCAGAACTTGGTGTTTTATCACCTTATAAACATGGCCTACCATTAAGTCTCTTCTCAGGCTCTGAAGCTCTATTTTGGTTGTTGTATCACTGCTTTAGTATTCTTTGCTTGCATAGTTGGGACCCACAGTGCAGCTATTATAAATTTTAGGTAAACTTTATTCCATTCTTCGATAATATTGTTTTCTCGAACACTCCTGCACATGCAAGTCAGTATGTGTTCATTTATTTGTATTCAAGAAACTTAGAAATATTATCTTCACTTTACCAAGTCACTATATTGGTGCAAACTGTCCCAACACAAACCTAAGCTTTATGCAACTTTTTTGGGAAATGATGAACCTATGGCATATTTCCTCTCCCAGATTTTACTTTGCTGGATTGTGTAGATAGAAATGACAGTTGCAAGTTCACCTCATGACTAGCATGTAAGAGAGAAAGCGTGGGTGGGGCATAGTTACTCTTTTCCTTCCTAGTTATTTTCTTTTGTAACTGGCTGTGGAGTTTATGTGTTGCACTATTCACATTTCAGGACGATATGTGTACTCCCTCCGTCCCAAAACAATTGAAGTTCTAGTTTTTTCCTAAGTCAAACTTGCTTAAGTTTGACCACATCTATAGAAAAATGTGCTGAGATCTACAACAGCAAATACACATAATACGAAAATATGTTATGTCTTAAAGAATCTTAAGAGACTAATTTGGTGTTCTAAATGTTAATATATTTTTGTATAGACTGGGTCAAAAAGTTAAACAATTTTGACTTGGGCAAATCCAGAACTTCAATTATTTTGGAACGGAGGTAGTAGTATCTTTGTGTCAGTCACCCATTGATGTGTCATCTGATCTAAATTGGTTGTGCTGCCTTGATATTTAGTCATGGTGCCGCCTTCGATATCCCTATTTGCTTTCTTTGTCCTTTTTATTATATCTTTGCCAGGTTTAAAATTTTAAACATGCCTCTGATGTTATATTACTTATGTTTCAGTCGCCCGAAGACACTGGACACACAGTCGCTAACATCATTCGGCATCACGAGTCCGAGTATTTTTCATCTCTCGAGGTTGGAACCTTTCTGTTCTCTACTTCATCTCCCAAGATGCTAACACAGTGAATAATGCTATTTACACATTTCTGCGCACAGGAATCATACTTGAATCTCTCCGACGCAACGTTTAAGGTACGCCGAGGCATCAGTAAACAATCTGGCATTAAACAGGATAGTCGCAACGCTCGGACTACTGCAGTTATCTTTTCATGTCCCCTGTTTCACTCCATGTTTTGTCTCGTGCACAGGATCTTCGGAGGAAACTTCCGGTTACCCGCACCCTTTTCCCATGGCATAACACGCATGCCATCACCCTCACGCGGGACCTCGCCAAAGAGCTAGGGATAGGGAAAGGAAGCCATGTCACTAGGTAGCTTCGTGTGGAATTTTTATCTCCATGCAATTTGCTGTTCTGTAGGCTGTACAATTCTTATCCTGTATAATCAGCAGTTTTCTTCTTTCGGTTACTGTGGTTTCACATAGCGGTGTAAATCAAGAGCTTGACCTTTCTTTTGTGGAGAAATCGCATCGCCAGAATATATGTTCATTCAGATTCCGACTTGCCTCACTCCAGAATATATGTTTGTTTTCGGCCTCCAAATCAAACGCATATGTCCTTGTGCTTTTTGAGATGACCTGAAACAGATTTTATCATGTATGTACAAAAGGTACAACTGATAAGAGATGATGCAGAACTCTTGAAACATTCTTTGAAATTCTTACAATCGTCTGTAGGATGAAGGTTTATCATGTATACCCGAAAAGTCCATTCTGCACCCGAGCTCATATGCTCCCGCATGAACAGTAAAATCGAAAAAAATTCAAAAAATTCCCAATTTTTTTGAGAGAAACATTGACAAAAATTTTAAGTGCCTGTAAAAATTCATCATGAAATCACATTCCTGTAAGGCGTGGCAAAAAAGACAAATTCAGTGCTTTAAAATGCGTTTGAAAGTAGCTTTTCAGAGTACTGTTTTTGTTTTTTTTTGCCACGCCTTCTAGGAATGTGATTTCATGACGAATTTTTGCAGGCACTTATAACTTTTGTCAATGTTTCTCTCAAAAAAAATTGGAATTTTTTGAATTTTTTTTAATTTAGTTTTGATTTTACTGTTCACCCGAGCTCATTTGAGCTCGGGAGCAGATTAGCCGCGTCCATGTATACCCTCCAGGTATGTTTGGTAGTGCCCAAGTTTGCCCTACCAAAAATCTGTCTAGCCTAAACTTCAGTCAAGGTTTTTATTCCTATGAGTTGTCCAATATTTTTTTGCAAAAAATAAGAAAAATAACTGGAGTGAACACAGTTAAGTTAACATGTCATACATCTTCCCGCAAAAAAAAATGTCATTCATCAAAACAAAGTCTATATTCTCTTACAATTACAAATACCAAGTGCAGCGTAGAGCCGTAGACACACCAACCACACGAACGTTCTCATACATTGTCTACCAAAGATTGGAGTTTCAAAGAAGATTGATCAAGTCACCATAAACACACATTGTTTGTCAATGCAAACATCGCCTTTCCACTGAAAGAATAATCCATCTTAACATAGATGATGTCAAACCTAGTATTTGATTCGGGACCGGCTATGGATATAACAATCCGGCTAACTACCTTTTCTGAGGCAACCTGGCTATCTGCCTAGTAACATGTTAATTCGCAAAGTCCAGATTAAAAAAGAGTTAATTCTCAAAGTCCATATTTTTGGTGACGAACATGTTTTAGTCAACGGTCTGAACTTTGAACTTTTTTTTTGAGGCAGTCTGAACTTTCAACTAAGGGAAGAGCGTGATCAATTAATTACCAAAGCAGGCCTTTCTGGCCCATATCATGCGCGAGCGAGCCTAACGGTCAAAATTGCCCAGACGAAGATCGTGCAGCCCAAGGCCCATAAATACCTATAAACCCCCAAAACGACTCCCCTTCTCCTTCCTTTCCGCCGCCTCCCCACCGCAAACCCCGACCAGCCCTAGGGTTCGCCGCCATGGTAAGTCCCCTCCGTCTTCCTCCCACGGCCGTCCTCCCTCCGCCGTCCGCCCCGCTGCCGATTCGTCCCGTCCCGAGCTCGCCCCCCGCTCCGCTCGCTCTCTGATTGCTGCACGATGTTTCCCCCCACGAATTTTGTGCTGATTTCCTCCGTGCTCGAGTTGCCTGCAGCCTCAGGGAGATTACATAGAGCTTCACCAGAAGCGCCATGGACGGCGCATGGACTACGAGGAGCGCAAGCGCAAGAAGGAGGCGCGCGCCGTCAAGAAGAACTCCAAGGATGCCCGCAAGGTGCTGCCCTGATGCTGATGCGACCCCTCTCTTTCGAATCCCATGTATTGTTTCTGCGCGTTTCTGTTGCTGATGCGTGTGTGGTTTTGCCTGTCGCAGCTACTTGGTGCCAAGGGCAAGAGGTTCGCCAAGAAGCGGTATGCCGAGAAGGCGCAGATGAAGAAGACGTAAGTGTTTTGTTTAATGTTTCAGAATGACTGCTTACTGCTGCTCCAATTGGTGCTTGCCTAGAACTAGGAGATATGATGATTGTTCCCTATCGCAGTCGTAGTGGAACTTTTTAGAGACGAAGGGGGTCGGCAACAACCCGCTGTCCCATTTAGGTAGAAGATCAGTGATACGAATAGGAGATGCTCCAGCATCAAGGATGTTTTCCTCGTGATGTAGAATCAGCGTATCTGATTGCGGTTGCGTGGTCCTTACTCACAAGTGTTGTTCTTGCAGCCTGAAAATGCACGATGAGTCTTCTTCCCGGCAGAAGGTTGATGATGATGTTGAGGAGGGTGCCATTCCTTCGTATCTGCTGGATCGTGATCCGACACAGCGCGCCAAGGTACATGCTCTGTTCCTACTGCCTGCGGTGGCACAAACCTTTCCTATTGCACCACTTGCTGATTTATCGTCAATTGCAGGTTCTCAGCAACACAATTAAGCAAAAGAGGAAGGAAAAGGCTGGCAAATGGGATGTTCCTTTGCCTAAGGTATTTCCCAGTTCAAACTGCTGTTGTTTGCTTGCTTCAAAATCAGTGGGTTCCCACTCAGCTAAATGTTGCCACGCTTCATCTTCTTGCAGGTCAGACCTGTTGCTGAAGAAGAGATGTTCAAAGTTCTACGCACTGGCAAGCGGAAAAGTAAGTCATGATGAGCTCTATTGGGCAGCCTAGTTTGTAATTTGCCTATGTCAGTGCATTTCATATACAGGGATTGCATAAGTTTGTAATTCCTTGGCGGTTGCTAGCCCATTTTTGCTTCGGATGCTTTCCTAAAAGTGAATGTGCTGCAACTTTAAGGCAACTGAATTCTGCTAACTCCTGTTTTTGATCTGAAGTTGCTTTTAACATTCGGTGAACAATACACTGATTACATATAACTATTTCTTCTCCACTGAGTCGAATAATTTAGCTGGTAATTTTTTCCTTGTGCAGCCAAGCAGTGGAAGAGAATGGTAACTAAAGCCACCTTTGTTGGCCCTGGATTTACAAGGAAGCCACCAAAGTATGAGAGGTTCATCCGGCCTACTGGTCTGCGTTTCACCAAGGCTCATGTGACTCACCCTGAACTGAAATGTACGTTCAACCTTGATATCATTTCTGTGAAGAAAAACCCAAATGGTCCAATGTACACTTCTCTTGGTGTTATGACGAGGGGAACAATTATTGAGGTAGGCAAAGCAAACCTTATCTCCCCTGCGTTAGTGTTATAACTGATATACTTTTCCCCCTGTCAATGCTTACAATAAAGATATTTGTCATTGTTCTTTGGCATGAGATTTCTTTTCCTGCTGGTGCTTACAATAATGAATCTTCATCCAGGTGAACGTTAGTGAACTCGGTCTCGTAACCCCTGCTGGAAAAGTTGTTTGGGGTAAGTCATCCGTGGAAAAGCTCAGCTTCTTTTGCCCTTCCCTGCGCCTTAAGCCATGTTCCATAAACCAATGTTTCTTGTCTGTGCAGGCAAATACGCGCAGGTTACAAATAACCCGGAGAATGATGGCTGTATCAATGCTGTCTTGCTCGTGTGAAGCTTTGATACAATTCTGGTTAAGGTGCTGAGTGCGCTGTTTGTATCCGGTCTAACAAGGGCAGTTTTGTCGGTATTGCAGTTCGTGCTTGTCTTTGGAATAGACCCACTATCTAGTGTAATGTCAAGGTGGAACAGTCTTCTTCCCTTACTGACTATCCTGGTGTAAGATCTGAGCTATAGAGCTGGCAAATCCTTGAATGGAAGCACCACATGTCTTTTTTCTATGTTCATATTACGTTTCGGGTTTGCCTTATTTTGTCGGTTCATCCTCTAGTACCGCAAAAATATCATGCTGCAGTCTAGTATTTGGTGTGTGCCGTGAGCCTTCAATCCATGCTTATCTTTGGATCCACCCACATGCGCAACAGTATTTCCTCCCTTGATGTAACCTGCTTTACAATTTGAGCTATAAAAGTAACCAAATCCTTAAATAAAAGTTCGCCTTCTTTTGGATCATCTTGTTTTTATTGTTTCTGACTATCCTTCAATAATGCAAAGTATCTTCAAAGAACATTCTTCACTCAAGATATATCCACTGTACAAGCTAAATCTTTGCCATAAGGCGTGGCCCAAATTACTTCTTGATATATAGGCACATACTACTTAACAACAAAAAAATGGCACACCATTTACTCTTTTCATTCACAATGTAAAGTTGCCACAAACATTGCTCTATAGACATGGCCTAATGGGAAACTGGTTCCACTGAATGCTACAACCAAAATATTTTCTGTTGATCTTTATCAAAGTTAAACATGCGTGCGAGACATAAACTGCTTCCTTGAGTAAATCTGTACATTCAATCAAATAAACATCTGAAATGATCTCGGAAATAAACACCTGAACTATATAGGAGTACTTGCTAGCAAACCACTGCTGCTTTCTTGGATCTTGAACACATCATGTAAAAATCGGTACGTTTGGTGTTTGCTTCCCAGAGAGATCACACGGTGGAGAAAATTAATAGTCCTGTTGATAGATGTCAGCAAATGAAAATTCTATCCGCTGGAGCTGCTGCGTTGGCAACATTCAGATAGTTGACATCAACAGCATGCTTTCCAAAATCATCTGCAGGATTATTCAGAGAACAGTTAGGTTTTCGAATTTTTAGTAAGTGTTTGTGTCACAGCGACAGATACAATGACAAATCAAACCTTCATATATTGTCCGTACAATCTGAACATAGTCGCGTATCATGTCTTGATATATAATTCCATCTGGATGTGCATCCAAGACGACTAACACTCCTGTATGATTGCAAATTTGACAACAAAATGTCCAGTTAGTATGTGCAAAACAGGAAACAGTTAATCTGTATCAGCATACCTGGTGCCAACCAAGCTTTCGTCTCACTGGATGGCAATGGAGCTAACCAAAGGATATTACGTAGATTCATAGAGTCGTCATATGGTACATCAGATTCTGTTAAGATAGTGAATTTTTTAATCAAATGCAAGCACACAGTGCAAGGAAAATTTAGATTAAGATTTCATATGCATCTGACTGAATCATACCAGTCTGGCAATATCCCAAATTGTAAGGGAACGATTCCTTATCAAATGCTGGATATTCTTTGGCATGAAACCTGGTTCAGAAAATAATCAACATGGCTAGACCTAACAACTAACACACTGTTTCAGGAAGACATAATATTTCTAGTGGCATAGTAAAGATCATCTCTCAACCGAAACAATCTTTTCACAATCCTATGATCAAAATGCTTAGTCCTACCTATCTAACTCGACTAACAAGACCCTGCAAAAAAAAAAAAAACTCGACTAACAAGAGCTTAGAAAGTCCTATCTCCATTTTACTTTCACCAAGAGGCAGCTAACTTCCAGTTTAAGTTTGCAAGCAATTAATCTTATGCTGTAAGTACAGATTGGCATGCTAAAGTCAACAAATTGTGATGCTACCAAACCTGCCCAGATCATAAAAACTGTTGTGCTATAGTTATCGAAAAGAAGCTCGAACCTTAACCATAAGAAATTTGAACTTACAGAATCCCAAGCCTTCCTGTCCCTGATGCCAGGAAGAGATGCCCATGGAATAAATCATACCGAGTCAGTGATACATTTAATCCAACCGATGGTCCTCGTGCAGCAATCAATTCAAACAGAAATGCAAAGTATGAATTGATTTCCTGGTCATAACACAAACATGTAAGACATGTAAACAGTGCCGAACATAAAAGTAAAAGAAATGTCGGCTAGAACTTGAGCCAAACACTGACCTCGTCAGCAAAGTGTCTTCCATACGGTGTTCTTGTGAGGTGGCATTTGCTCTTCTTCGTTCCCTCAACATCAGGCACCTAACGAGGATACCATGGTAGATTTTGTTAGGAAAAAAGAGCATATTCCGGGCGTTGGAAAATTTGGGACTATATGCGCATGATATATAGCTCACTCCAGAACAGTACCCTATTCTGTTTCCAGATCATCTAAACCAAACTGAATTTCTCCACTAAAAACTCACACAGTATCTTATCCCACATTCGGATCATGTAGAAACAAAACTGAATTATCAGCAGAAGACTGCATCATTTCCCACCTATCAACCAATGCCTGCTCTAGCGCCCCTCGAGACCTCAAATTCCATCCTCCCCCAAACTATCCGAGACCCTAAACGGTGCAAAATTTCACGCCTCCCGGGAGCAATCGAGGAAAACGAGCACTCACCGGCAGCATGGTGGGGTCGAGCAAGCGGTGGATGGCCCCAGGGTCGCCACCGGAGTCGACGGCGAGGCGCGCCAGCTCCAAGACCGGCGCCGGCGGCCACATCACCATCGCATCCGCCTCGGCCGCATCGCAGTCTTCCAGCAAAACCTTCCGGGAGCCCTTCCAGGGATACGCGCTAGACACGGCGGCGGGGTTGGCCGGGGAGAGGAACCGGAGGCAGGAGCTCAGGCGCGAGGCCTCCCGGGCCGGCACCCGCGCCGCGGCGCGCGGGCCGGCGAGGACGGCGAGGAGGTCGGCGGCTACGGTCCGCGGAGACGGCCGCGGGGAGGAGGAGGCGGCCGAGGAGGGGAGGGGAGAGGAGGAGGAGGAGCAGGAGACGGCGGCGAAGGAGACGCCGAGGGAGAGGGAGACGGCGGCGAAGGCCAGCTTGAGCGAGAGGGGAGGTGACCTGAACCGGAAGCGTTCCATCCCCTACTCCAACTGCCTTTTGCTTCTTGAGAAAATCCACCCCGCAGACCACAGCCAACACTTAAATCAAACGGTGGAGCAGTGCTGTTGCCGTGCATCAGAAGGCGCGATCGTGAAAAACGACGACCAAAATGAACTCATTTTAAAAATATTTCACAAAATGATCCTATCTGCACGACGACCGGGCCCGGGGTGCCATGCTAGTCATCATAACACCCTGGTCAAGTGCGCCATTCAAGGCGCTGATCTACCACGCCGACATCGACGATGGTTGGGCCCATATGTTGGCGCATGATGCCCCAGGCAGGGGCGCTATGCGCCTATGCCGATAGACATGACACCCTGGGCCGGGGAGCCATGCCCCTTCGCAAAAATGAAAAAACAAAAAACCAGGGCCAACGCGATTCGCTGCATACCCGAGCCAGAGGGCTCATTCTTTGTTCATGCCTTCTCTCGTCGCCCTTCTCCTCCCTCCCAATTCATGGTGAAGAAGTATGGATCGAGGGGAAAACTGGTGGATCTTCTTCCCTCCCAATCCTCAAGGTATTCCCCCAACTTTCCCCTTTTTTTATTGGTTTTTTTTTTTGCATTGAGCCCATGTGTAGAAACCCTAGTTCATCCCTTTTTTCAAAATTTGTTGATATTTGCGCCTGTCTTAGAAATGTATGGGTAGGGATTTGTATGGTGTGATTAGGATTTGGTACTTATAGTTGGATTTTTTATTATTATGTATGAGCTATTATTTGTAGCAATTTTGAACATGGGAATACTAAGGTTGTTTGTAAATGTGTATATGCATGTTCACTTGTATGGATGAGTTGGCCTAGGTACTTTTTTGCACTTGTATGTATCCATTTGTTGTGTGGATATGGATATTTGCACATGTATTATGTTTGTATTTGCACGATGTTTACAAATGACAAGGAGGCTTACGACATACATTATCTCACTCGTGTCTCGTTCGATGTCGAAGATGAACCCTTGTGCAATCACGACACTCATTGATCGATAGCGGCCTGAGACACATACTTTCCACTTATTTGCTGGAGAGATGACGATTACTTTGCAGGATGTTCCACTGATCACTGGACTCCCCATCAAAGGAGAGCCTATTTGTTTTAGCACATATTTCGAGGGATGGCGTGAAATTATGGTGGGACTCATCTGGAGGAACCCGGGGCCTCACGCCTCCATGACTCACGTGAGCAGATAGATATATGTTTGACCAACAAGGCACAACATCGTGAACCAACATGTGGTTGAATGGTTAGGAGGACAGTGATACCCCCAGCCTGTCAGGGTTCAAGTCCTGGGCTTGACATTGATGTTCGCATTATTCTTGGATTTATTTCAGACTTCTAGCGATGTTCGTTCAGTGAGAGGAGACGTTCCCGTCGATTGCAAAGCGCGTGTCATAACTTCGTAAAATCTAAAGATGTTATGCTAGCTCAATCTCTCAGATGTGCTCATAGAGATAGAGTGTGCACTCACAAGTATGAATGTATGCTCGTTTAGGCTTTGATTATGCTATGTTAAAAAAAGGAGGCACAACATCACAACCGGGCTCACAACAAACATCCAACCTTACGATGCACCACACACTCTCATTTCCTGGAAGCTTAGTATTTGTAGTGATTTCACACAAAAAAAGAAGAGATCGGCGGATCATGGGATAGATAACAAATCAGCGGCCCAGAACTTAGTCCAACGGAGTCATAATATGTAATCACTAATTGAGAAGTACCCCTTCCACCTCTCAGGTTGCGGTAAGTGACGCGCTGTATGCGCGCCACTTGTCGCAACTTGGGAGTATTCCCTTTTTCGTATCCCATGGGAGGCCGCCGCCACTTGTATCCTATGGAGGCCGACGTCGGCGCGTCCCCGGCTTGTACAGCCGACAACCTGTCTGGTCTTTATCTCAGACCATCCTGGGCACACCCGTCTGGGTTCCACTGAAGCACCCTCTTTACCTCTTCGATGAGCGGCGTAGCCGGACATAGGGAAGATACGGGAGAAGAATATGCCTCCAGGACTCCTGGCAGTCCGGTTAGCGGGCTGCCGGATATGAAGAAGACATAGCGATCCGTCGTGGCCCGCCGAGACTAGTGTAGTCTATCCTTGTCATGGGAGTGAAGCTCCACGCGATTGTACGTGCACATAATTTTACCTTTTTAGTTGAAAATATATCCAAAATGTAACCGTTTTCATCTGGTTTGTATGAAATCCGTCATGTTTATCTGAAATCCAGCCGAGTTTGCATGAATTTCATCCGGTTTATTGAAAAAAAGTTTGAAATGTATGCGGCTAGCGTTGGATGACGGCTGATGCGTCCATTTTGCATCATGTTTTCCTAATGTTATTCATTATGTTTGGGAATTGTTATTTCACCTCATGATGCAATTATTATGCCTTTTCTCTTTTTTTTGCAAGTTTCATCTGAAGAGGGAGATTGCCGACAACTGGTATTTTTGGACCGGAAAGGGCTACATCAGAGATAACTATTCTGCACAACTCCAAATGACATAAAAATTTACGGAGAACTGTTTTGGAATATATATAAAATATTGGCGGAGGAAACACCAGGATGCGCCCTACCCCCCTGGGCGCCCCCGAGCTTGTGGCGCCCCTAGCAGGCCTCTGGGGTCCATCTTCTCCTATATGATGCCATTTGCCTTAGAAAAAATAGAAGAAGACTTTCGGGACGAAGCGCCGCCGTCTCGAAGTGGAACCTGGCAGGAGCACTTTTGCTCTTCGGTGGAGCAATTGCGCCGGGGAAACTTCCCTCTAGGAGGGGGAAGTTGAAGCCATCGGCATCACCAACAATCATCTCATCATGGGAGGAGCAATCTTCATCAACATCTTCACCAGCATCATCTCATCTCAAACTCTAGTTCATCTCTTGTATTCAATCTTCCCAAAACCTCAGTTTGGTACCTGTGGGTTGCTAGTGGTGTTGATTACATCTTGCAGTTGATGCTAGTTGGTTTTTTTGGTGGAAGATTATATGTTCAGATTCTTAATGATATTCAATAACCCTTCGATCTTGAACATGAATATGATTTGTGAGTAGTACTGTTGTTCTTGAGGACATGTCAGAAGTCTTATTATAAGTAATCATGTGAAGTTGGTATTCGTTCGATATTTTGATGATATGTATGTTGTTTCTTCCTTTAGTGGTGTCATGTGAACGTCGACTACATGACACTTCACCATACTTGGGCCTAAGGGAAGACATTGTGGAGTAATAAGTAGATGGTGGGTAGCAAGAGTGACAGAAGCTTAAACCCTAGTTTATGCGTTATTCTGTATGGGGCTAATTTGTATTGCTATGATTAGATTTATCTTAATTCTTCTTTCTTAGTTGCGGATGCTTGCGAGAGGGGGTAATCATAAGTGGGTTGCTTGTTCAAGTAAGAACAACATCCAAGCACCGGTCCACCCACATATTAAATTATAAAAGCAGCGAACACGAATCAACTAAATATTATGAACGTGACTAGACGACAATTTCCATGTGTACTCGAGACCACTTTGCTTTATGGAGTATAAGAGAACTTTCAGGCTTGCCCTTTGCTATAAAAAGAATTGAGCCACCTTGCTGCACCTTTGCTACTATTGTTATTTGTTACCCGTTACGAATTATCTTGCTACAAAATTACCTATCACTGTTACCTACAACACTTACAGAGAATACCTTACTGAAAATCACTTGTCGTTTCCTTCTGCTCCTCATTAAGTTCGACACTCTTATCGAAAGGACTACATTGATTCCTTATACTTGTGGGTCATCGGCGGCCTCCCGCATTCTTGTTCGCGGATTGGTCACCCTGTCCATGGACAGATGCGGGAGAAAATTTGTGGGCTGCCGTTGGAAATGCTCTTAGTATGTGTAGTGATTTCACAAAAGGAAAGGAAGAGGTCGGTGGATCGTAGGATGAAGAACAAATCAATGACCCAGAGCTTAGTCTAATGGAGTCATAGTACTATATCAGGCATCTGAGGTGATGGGCCAGGGCGTCCCCGGTTGACCCAAAAGGCTAGTTAACCATTCTCTTTTATAAAATAAGTGCTATGAACCAAAAAACATTTTCTTAATAAAAACAGTGGAGCCTAACTATTGAAATTGGCATGTTCTTAATTTGTGGAAAATATCATCCTCTAATAACAACCATGGATGTTAAAAATATATTTAAACTTGCCATGGCCTATAATTTGAGTTGCCATGTAAAGAAAAAGGAGAAGAAGAATGCCATGATAAAAAACTTCATCTCTTAATAAACCAAAAGAATAATCTTTTAATATAAAAATGTCATCTCTTAATATACAAAAAATGCCATCTCATAATAATAAAAAATGGCATCTATTAATAATAAGCAAAAATGCCATCTCTTAATAATAAAAAAATGCCATCCCTCGATAATAGAAATGACATATCTTAATCAACAAAAAATGTCGTTGCTTAATAAACAAAAAATGCCATCTCGTACTAATAGAAAATGCCATATCTGAATTAAAAATGCCATTTCTTAATATGAAATGACACGCCATCTCTTAATAAGCTAAAATGCCATCTCTTATAGTAACAAAAAAAGAGCCATCTCTTAATATAGAAACGCCATCTCTTAATAAATAAAAAATGCCATCTCTTCATAATAAAAAATGTCATGTAGAAAAACAAAACTTGACTTGTCAAACAAAACAAAAAAGGGGGTAAATGTTTAAATCGCCATATGACATAGTTCAGAAATTTATAAACTGCCATGTAAAAAATTCTAGTAAAATTGCCATCTGTTGAAAAAAGAAGAAAAAAGCGGGGGACTGTGATTTGATCGGAGGTCTCCTGGTTGAAGCAGCGCATGGCTAGCCATTATGGTAAGTCAAATGTTTTTAATAGTCATGCGTTCGCTGGCTTTCATTGTACAGCAAACCAGTTTCAAAATCCGACATGCCTCCGATCCAGCTGCATGATTCGTGCAAATGAATCTGACGGGACAGAGCGCGTTCGCTAGGATTGGGCCCCAGCGAATGTTCGCCGGTTAGCATATCCCTTTTAAAGCAGCTAAAAATGATTAAAAGAAATGTTGCACACGCCCAAAACCTAAGCATATCTTCTTTTCCTCTTTTGCCTTCAAGCCCTGCCGCAGAATCAACCCGAAACCCTGCCGAAACCCACCGCGCTCCATCCTGTTCCGGCGAAAGATGAGGTTTGCGGTGGCGAACACGCCGGGGCATTGCCGGGCTGGGAGGTCTACCACGGCACTTCTGTTGCTGATCCGGGCTTTTGGTTCAGTGCTGCCGTCCTCGGGGGCACCTGAACCATCGCGGCCCCAGCCGCCGCAACATGGATCTTGAGTGTTAGCAGTTAGCTAGTCTCTCCCTCTCACCTCTCTCCACCGTGCGCACGTACTGCATGCGGTCGCCCACGATCCATGCACGTAGCCACGACCTGGCGCTCTGCGCCTCTGTTATAACATGAGCTATATATACGAGTGTATAGATCAGAGAGCACCTAAGGTGCGATCTCCTCTCCCCGTAACATTCTACATGGTATCAGACGCAGGACTCGTTCCTCGTCCCTGAAACCGCTTCCGCTCTTCTCTGCACCTCACGATCATGGCCGCTCCTCCACCTCCCCACCGCGGCCCAACCCTGTCGCCGGCGGCGGCTCGCCCGCCACACCGCCCTCCTCCCAGAGCCACCACCAGACCCTTCTCACCCCCTCTGCCTTCACGCGCGGGGCGCTCTTCGTGCCGGACCCGACGGCTTCCACCTCCGCGCCCAACCAACC
>NC_057799.1:65442949-65449301 GCF_018294505.1 Triticum aestivum
AGCACGCCGTCACCGACCACATCGGTGGCCCGGCGCGCCCCCTTGACCCGGCCTGGGCGCAGGACGACGCCCACGTCCTCTCCTGGCTGTACAACCGCGTCAGCCCGGAGGTCTTCGGGCTCATTCACCAGCGCGGCGCTACTGCCGCCGCCGTTTGGGAGTCCATCTGCACTCTCTTCCTCGAGAACGTGGAACACCAGGTGGTGTTTCTCTCCACCGAATTTTGCCGCATCGAGCAAGGTTCCTCTTCCATCCTCTCCTTCTTTGCACGGCTCAAGGACTGCGCCGACCGCCTCGCCGAGCTCGGCGCGCCCGTCACCGATCGCGATCAGGTGCTCAACATGTTCTGTGGGCTTCACCCACGTTTTCGCTATGCCGTGCCCATCCTAACGATGCAGACACCGTTTCCGACCCTGCTGCGCTGCCGTGCCTTTCTGCTGTTGGAGGAGAGCCGTCTCTCTGCCGACGGCACCACTGAGACTGCCATGCACGCCGCCCGCGCCCCGGCCAACAACAACAACAACAACACTCCGGGCGGCGGCGGCGGCGGTAACGGCGGCCCTGGGAACGGTCCTCCACGCGGCGGCGGGGGACGCTACAAGGGCAAAGGGAAGGCCAACAACTCCGGCGGGGGGCAGTCGTCCCACTCCGGCGGGGGTGGGCATGCACAACGCCCTCCCGCTCCTGCAGCTGCACCGTGGACCGGCATGGTTCACGCCTGGCCGATGCCGTGGCGCGCCCATGCCCCGGGCGCGGGCATCCTCGGCCCTCGTCCTGGCGCGAACACACCGTTTGCGGGAACTACCTCGCACCATGCTGCTGGTCCGAGTGCTCCGGGCGCTCCGGGCATCCCTGCGACAGCGCCTCCCGTGGTCTGGCAGCATCAGGTTGTGCCTCCACACCCGCTCTACGGCGCCCCCAACACCGGTCTCTACAACCCGACCGCGCCTGCATGGGACCAGGGCGCGCTCATCCACGCCCTCAACTCCATGACGATGCAGTAGCAGCAGCAGTCTCCACCGACCGCGGACTGGTACCTCGATACGGGGGCGACGTCCGGTATGCTCTCCTCCTCCTTTCCCCATACTTCATCTCGCATCGTTGTCGGCGACGGGACCACGCTTGCGACCACGCACACCAGCCACACCACCATCCCAACCTCAGGCCCTCCTATCTCCCTCCGCAATGTTCTTGTCTCCCCACACCTCATTTGAAACCTAATCTCTGTCAAAGCTTTAGCTCGCGATAACCCATTAAATGTTGAATTTGATGATTTCGGTTTCTCTGTCAAGGATCGAAGAACGAAGAGGGTGATCCTCCGCTGTAACTCGGACGATGACGAGCTCTACCCCATGTCGTCCGCGCCCGCATCCCGTGATCACCACGCGCTCACCGCCACCATCCGCGATCTGTGGCACCAGCGTCTCGGCCATCTAGGTGGAGATGCCCTTGGCCGCACTCTTCGTCTCACGGGCATCGACTGCGACCACTCCGCCCCCGGTGTCTGTCATGCGTGTCAACTAGGGAAGAGCACTAGGCTCCCGTTCAGCTCATCTGGACATGTATCTTTCTTTCCGTTTCAGTTAGTGCACTGTGATGTATGGACCTCTCCCGTGCAGAGCAACTCCGGTTGCCAATACTATCTACTTATCCTTGATGACTATAGTCACTTTGCATGGACTTTTCCTTTGCGACACAAGTCCGATGTTCTTCCCACGATCTGCACGTTCTTCACCTTCGCACGCACCCAATTCAACCTTCCCATCCTCACGGTCCAAACGGACAACGACAAGGAGTTCGAAAACGCAGCCTCACGCGCTCTCTTCTCCTCGCTCGGCGCCCAGTTACGCATGTCCTGCCCTTACACCTCACTGCAAAACGGGTGGGCAGAGCGCGCACTCCGCACCCTTAACGACATCACGCGATCGCTCCTCGTCCACGCCCACATGCCACACTCCTACTGGGCCGAAGCACTTCAAACTGCCACTTTTCTCCTCAACAGACGGCCGTGTCGTCCTCGCCACGATCACTCGCCGTTCTTCCTACTCTACGGTGCCCAACCTGACTATACCGCAATGCGTGTGTTTGGTTGTCTCTGCTACCCGAATCTCACAGCCACAACTCCGCACAAGCTAGCCCCACGCTCCGCTCCGTGTGTCTTCCTCGGATACTCGCACGAGCACAAGGGCTACCGGTGTCTCAACTGTGCCACCGGGCGCGTGGTGACCTCGCGGCATGTCGTCTTCGATGAGGGCACGTTCCCTTTTCGCGTCAACACAAGCGTTCCCACCCAGCCAGATACATCTCTCCTTGACGACCTGGCCAACCTACCTTTCGTTCCACAACAACCCATGACTGTTCGTCCATCTCACTCATCCCCTCCCACCATTGTGGACGCGCCCACGCCAGCACCAGCGCCTGCTGCCATGGCAGTCCCCACGTCGTCCCCTCCCACAACCGGACCCACGTCCGCCCTCCCCCCGCCCACGACACCCGAACCTGGGTCACTCACCTCCGCTCCCACGACACCTCCTCACGTGGAGTCGACAACCACTCCTGCTGCCGGCGCCTCCACTGCCTCGCCACCATCCTCACCACCGCCTCGCCGCCGTGCCTGCCCACGCCCAACACACCCCATGCAGACGCGTGCGCAAGCCGGCAAGTTTCTTCCTAACCCTAAATACCACCAGAACCTCACAACATCCACTACACCTGATATATCCCCGATCCCAAAAACCGTGCGTGCCGCCTTGCGCGATCCTTGTTGGTTGGCTGCGATGCAGGTGGAGTACAGGGCCCTCATGGAGAACAAGACCTGGAGGCTCGTACCGCGGCCGCGCGGTTCCAACATCGTCACCGGCAAGTGGTTGTTCCGGCACAAGCTCAAGGCCGACGGCACGCTCGAACGCTACAAGGCCAGATGGGTGGTTCGCGGCTTCTCCCAACGCCCCGGCGTCGACTTCGACGAGACCTTCTCACCGGTCGTCAAGGCGGCCACGATCCGTGTCGTCCTCACCGTTGCAGCATCTCGTCGGTGGCCCGTGCATCAAATGGATGTCAACAATGCCTTCCTGCACGGCCACTTGACGGAGCAGGTGTACTGCCAGCAACCCGCTGGCTTCGTCGACGAGGCTCACCCCGACGTCTGTCTGCTCGATCGCTCCCTCTACGGCTTGGAGCAAGCGCCACGCGCCTAGTTCGCGCGCTTCGCTGCGTTCGCCCGCAGCATCGGCTTCGTCACTTCTCGGGCGGACCCATCTCTGTTCGTGCTCCACAACAACGACGGCGCCGCCTACCTCCTCTACGTCGACGACATCATTCTTGCTGCTTCGTCGACTGCGCTTCTTCATCAACTCCAGCGGCGCCTCTCGACAGAGTTCTCGATGAAAGATCTTGGTCCACTTCACTACTTCCTCGGCATCGCTGTCACACGCACGGCTGACGGGTTCTTCCTCTCTCAACGAGAGTACGCCGAAGAACTGCTCGAGCGCGCCAACATGCAAGCCTGCAAGCCGATCTCGACTCCCGTCGACACCCGCTCGAAGCTCTCTGCGACGGATGGCGCGCCGGTGCCCGACGCCGCGGAGTACCGCAACCTCGTTGGCGCTCTCCAGTACATGACTATGACGCGCCCCGACATTGCCTATGCAGTTCAACAATGCTGCCTGGTGATGCATGACCCGCGCGTCCCACACATGGCGCCGGCGAAGCGGATACTGCGCTATCTTCGGGGCACCACAAGCCATGGACTGTGCCTACAACCAGCTACCTCCCTCGACCTTGTCGCCTACTCCGACGCCGACTGGGCCGGGTGTCCGGACACGCGACGCTCCATCTCCGGCTACGCCGTCTACCTTGGTGATGCTCTGGTGTCCTGGTCCTCCAAACGCCAGGCCACCGTGTCCAGGTCGAGTGCGGAAGCCGAGTATCGCGCCGTCGCCAACGCCGTCGCCGAGAGCTGCTGGATACGCCAACTCCTCGCCGAGCTAGCGACTCCTCTTCGCAAGGCCAGCATTGTCTTCTGTGACAATATATCCTCCGTCTACATGGCTGCCAACCCTGTGCACCATCGCCGGACCAAGCACATCGAGCTTGATATCCACTTCGTCCGGGAGAAAGTGGCCCTCGGCGAGCTGCGCCAACGAGCCAACAGTTCGCCGATGTTCTCACCAAAGGGCTGCCCATGCCAGCGTTCGAGGAATTTCGGTCCAGTTTGTGCATCAGGCCGCCCGACGCTCAAACTGCGGCGGGGTGTTAGCAGTTAGCTAGTCTCTCCCTCTCACCTCTCTCCACCGTGCGCACGTACTGCATGCGATCGCCCACGATCCATGCACGTAGCCACGACCTGGCGCTCTGCGCCTCTGTTGTAACCTGAGCTATATATACGAGCGTATAGATCGGAGAGCACCTAAGGTGCGATCTCCTCTCCCCATAACATTCTACATTGGGCAATCCCGCTGGGGCATCGCGGGCCTGCAAGCCCGAGGACTGCATTTGGTGCGCACGTCCGCGCCATGGGATCAGAGCCCGCATCATCCAGTTCTTCTGAGCAGCCGATACCTTCTCTTGGGCAGCCGGGTCTACATCCTCCTGACGACAACCCGTGGTAAGAATTATGGAGCGGTAATCGTTCACAGATTTACTTCTCTACCTGCTGTGGCCTTAGCGCTGCGTTTTTAATGTGCCCTGTTCATTGTGCTGAATGTGATGGAGCTGTGACCAGCTTTTCAATTTGTCCTGTCAGTCATGATGTCCATGGAAGAATGTGGTAGTATAATGCAAGCTGAATGATGTTGGTTTTCTGTTTGGTTGAGTGAAGGTGTTGTACTGTTGTTGTTGCTTATGATGTTCAAACTTTACTTATCCTATTCAGTTTTCTCTGTTGCCCACTCCTCATATCTGGTCTGTATTATTTCGTATCCTGCTGCTGCTAATAGGACTTGCTGATATATGGGAAGTTCTCTCAAACGATAGACACTGTTGTCAAGTTAGTTGAACAATACCCAAGTTAGTGTTGCTTGTGACATTGTTTCATCAAGTGTTGTCATTTCAGTATTATGTTAGTTGATTGGGTCTGAAAATTTAAGTCTAAAGTTGATTTCAAGCCAGTTTTAACTCACGGGTGTTTTGCTTATGCAGTTTCTCTAATGCTGCCTTAGTCAACCATAAGCTGAAGACCAGAGACCCTCATGGTTACCTCACCAAACACAGACCTGTGGAGAAGGTTGTGCTGTATGGTGATAGAACTGAATCGTCAATCGCGTCGGATTCATTTCGTCATGCACTGGGTACCGCAATCGTGTCAATCTTCAAGAACGGAAAGGGAAAGTTTGCATTTAGGCATCCTTTGGACCTGAGAAGTTGGAGAGTGAATGCCTTTGGCGGATTTGAGGTGGCAGCTGGCACTCCAATTATTAAGAAGGCCTCGGAATATAACACAATGCATGATTTTTATGAGCTAGGTGTCTTTGCAGAGTTCTGCCTTCTGCACTTCGGGGGAGTTATTCCTGAGCAGTTCAGCAAGTTGATCGAGAAGCTGAAAAGGTTATGCTATTATGGTAGATCCATGCCTCGTTCCAACTCATCTTTGGTCTCTTGTTTTTCTGGATGCCTTCCATACTGTGATGCATTTGATGTCTAAAGAAGAGAGGGAAGTGATACTGAAGAGATTGGATGCTCACTGCCAAGGTTGGAAAGCCGATATGCTCCTAAATGAACTTTCAAAGTGCTATGTTATGTTTATTGGCCCCGACGAAACCCTTACAACACGCGACGAAGATAGCTCGAGAGCTTTCCTTGAGTGCATTAGACATGCTCTTGCACATCCGTTGGATTATATTGGCAGGTTGGAGAGGCTTGGCTTCGAAATTCACAGCAAGCAGGATCTGTACAAAGTTCTGAGGGAGAAAGGTGGTGACAGGCTGCTTTCTCTTCTGTTTGACCTTCTGCCAACAGAATATGTGGAGGAGTTAGCGCTGGAACGTTATCTGTGCCGGGAACACTCCTCCTGTTGTCCATTTCCCACAAACTGTATAAGGCGTGTTTTGAGAAAACATAGCCTTCGTCGTCGTCGTCTTGATCCAGCC
Source organism: Triticum aestivum (assembly GCF_018294505.1). Lineage (NCBI taxonomy): Eukaryota > Viridiplantae > Streptophyta > Magnoliopsida > Poales > Poaceae > Triticum > Triticum aestivum. The sequence continues at coordinate 65,449,036 of NC_057799.1, forward strand.
ACCATCAACAGATTGATTTGGGTAAGGAACTCTCCACACTTTGCATTTAAGAAGCAAAGGACCATGCTAAATTCTGCTACTTTCAGTTTTTCATAGTTACTTTTATCACGCAAAAGAGTCCACATTATATATTGTCCTTTCACCTGAAAACTTGGTGTCTTGATCAAACTTTTAACAAATTTCTGTAGACCACTTTTGTTGAAAGAGCAGTGTGATGAGGCCTTAAAAATGTACATTTGTGTTGCTATACTAAAAGTTGACAGAGA